>NW_025745655.1:0-286669 GCF_021184085.1 Oncorhynchus gorbuscha | reverse complement strand
CTCCCGTGTTTGTGTGGGCGTGGTTCCCAATCTCGGCCTGATTGTCTGCGCCAGCTGGAACCACTTATCTTTCCTTTATATGTTCTGTAACCAGTGTTTCTTGTTGTCAGATCATTGTTACTTCCCTGAGGTTGTGTCGTTACTTCCCTGAGGTTGTGTCGTTACTTCCCTGAGGTTGTGTCGTGTGTCAGTGCTCATCTCTCGCCGCCCTTGTGTGGATTATCTGCTGTGCTCCTTCCTTCCCATCCGGACACACTCCCCTGGATTTCTCAGCACGCTATCACCGGAAGTTGCGCCCTAGTCCCTGGGTCGGATTCCGTCTGAGTACAGTCTGTCTGTCCTGTTGCTGATATAATTGTATTCATTAAACCATCATTGCTTGCATCTTGCATCCGCCTCTGTATTGTCACAGAACGATCTGACCAGACCATGGATGCAGCGAGTTCAACGAGTCTGACCGAATTCATTTCCCGCAGTATCACGAGAATGGATCAACAAGAGGAGAACGTCTCCAGCACAGGTCGGGCAGTACAAGCCATTGCGACGCAGGTATCCCAGCTGACCCAACAATTACAACATCTGAGGGGTTCCGCTGCGCCACCTACACCGGCAGTTCAACCCGCCCCGCCAGAGCCGGATTCCCAGCTAGAGCCACGGCTACCGACACCAGAGGGTTATTCAGGTGATCCTGACTATTGCAGAGCTTTTCTTACGAGATGTTCCATGCATTTCTCGTTGCAGCCACGGACCTTCAACCGTGAACAGTCTAAGGTAGCATTCGTACTCACACTGCTATCAGGCAAAGCGGCTCTTTGGGGAACGGCGGTGTGGGAGAACCAGGACCCATGCTGCACCTCTTTCCAGACACTCTCCGAGGAGATGAGAAGGGTTTTCGATCGGGCCGTGGCGGGTAGAGAGGCGGCCAGACTACTCGCTGACCTTCGCCAAGGAGACCGTTCCGTATCGGAATACTCCATCCAATTCCGCACTCTGGCCGCAGAGTGTCAGTGGAACGAGGAGGCGCAGTGGGACATGTTCCTGCATGGGCTGGAGGACCGGATCCAGAAGGAGATTTATGTTCTGGACCTTCCCAGGAGTTTAAATGGACTAGTGGAACTAGCCTTGAGGGTCGACGCTTGTCTGAGTCGTATTAGCCGCCGAGCATGCCCTAACAGACCGTATAACGACACGGAGGGCTGGCATGCCAGCGGCGGGAACACGGCCAGTTCAGCCTCCGCTCACGAACCCATGCAGCTGGGGAGAGCTCGCCTCTCTCGGGAAGAGAGGGAGAGGCGGAGATCCTAAGGACTCTGTCTCTACTGTGGTAGAGCGGGCCATTTTATCCACTCCTGCCCGGTAAAAGATCAGGCCCGGTAGTAAGCATGAGGCTACTATCGGGTGGTGTCACCACAGAGAAGACCTCATCATCTACTCTCCTCCCGGTAAGACTAAGATGGGCCACCCACACGCACGACACCCAAGCCTTACTGGACTCAGGAGCAGAGGGTAATTTCATGGACACCAAGCTCGCTCACAAACTCCAGATTCCTATCAACTCACTCACGCACAAGATATCCGTCAACGCTCTCAATGGTCAAGAACGCCCCAACATTTCTCACACCACTGAACCTATCACACTCATCACTTCTGGCAATCACACTGAGACACTATCATTTCTACTCATGGACTCACCCCTTGCACCATTAGTTCTCGGCCACCCTTGGCTCACCCAACACAACCCCAGAGTTGACTGGGTTCATAAATCTATATCCATGTGGAGTAACAAGTGTCTTGAGTCCTGTTTAGTGTCTGCTTGTTCGTCTGTGTCTGATTCTGTGTTTCTAGAGGAGGCAGTGGATTTGTCTAACGTGCCCGTTGAATACCTTGACCTGAAGGAGGTGTTCAGTAAGTCCCGTGCTGCTTCTCTTCCTCCGCATCGTCCCTATGACTGTGCAATAGAATTATTGCCAGGTGAGTCTCCGCCTAAAGGCAAGTTATATTCACTCTCTGTTCCGGAGAGGGAGGCTATGGAGAGATACATCTCTGATTCTCTGGCATCTGGATTCATTCGTCCTTCCTCTTCTCCAGCGGGGGCGGGGTTCTTCTTTGTGGGGAAGAAGGACGGATCTCTGCGTCCTTGCGTTGATTACCGTGGGTTGAATAACATCACAGTGAAGAATACCTATCCCTTACCGTTGATGTCCTCAGCCTTTGAAAGATTACAGGGAGCATCCGTGTTCACTAAGTTGGATTTACGTAATGCATATCATTTGGTTCGCATAAGGGGGGGCGAATGGAAGACCGCGTTTAACACCCCCAGAGGGCACTTCGAATATTTGGTCATGCCTTTTGGGCTATCCAACTCCCCAGCGGTTTTCCAGGCACTCGTCAATGACGTGCTGAGAGATATGATTGATCAGTTCATATATGTTTACCTGGATGACATACTGATTTTTCTTCTTCTCTCCAGGAACACGTTCAGCACGTCAGACGAGTGCTTCAGAGGTTGTTGGAGAATGGACTTTTTGTCAAGGCGGAGAAATGCATTTTTCATGCACAATCCGTTCCATTCCTAGGTTACATCGTCTCGACTGAAGGTATTCGCATGGATCCTGACAAGGTTAAGGCTGTGGTGGATTGGCCTAGCCCAGATTCCCGTAAGGCCCTACAGAGGTTTCTGGGATTCACCAATTTCTACCGGCGTTTCGTTCGCAACTTTAGTCAGATAGTCGCTCCTCTTACCGCCTTAACCTCCCCCAGAGTGACGTTCAGGTGGTCCGATACAGCCGAGGCTGCATTCGCCAAACTCAAGAGCCGCTTTGTTTCGGCTCCCATCCTCATAGCTCCCGATCCCTCGCGTCAGTTCGTGGTGGAGGTGGACGCTTCAGAGGTGGGGGTAGGTGCGGTACTTTCCCAACGTTCCTCTTCTGACGACAAGATGCACCCTTGCGCGTTCCTTTCCCATCGGTTATCACCTGCGGAACGCAACTACGACATTGGCAACAGAGAGTTGTTGGCAGTGAAGTTAGCACTGGAGGAGTGGCGCCATTGGTTAGAGGGGTCGGGGGTACCTTTTATAGTTTGGACCGATCACAAGAATTTGGAATATATCAGAACCGCCAAGCGACTCAACTCCAGGCAGGCGCGGTGGGCACTCTTTTTCGGACGTTTTGACTTCTCTCTCGTATCGCCCGGGTTCCAAGAATGTCAAACCCGATTCCCTTTCTCGCATTTTTGACCATTCCGAACGCCCATCCACTCCCGAGTGCATCCTACCCGGGACCCTAGTGGTCTCCACACTCACATGGGATGTTGAATCGAGGGTCAAAACGGCCTTAGAAGGGGTAACGCCTCCGCCCGGTTGCCCGCCTAATCGGTTGTTTGTGCCGGAGGGGTGTCGGTCCGATGTTATTCGGTGGGGGCATTGCTCCAACGTCGCGTGTCATCCAGGAGTCAGCCGCACTAGCTTTTTGGTTAAGCAACGCTTTTGGTGGCCACTGATGGCTCGTGACATTCACAGTTTCGTCTTGGCTTGCTCGGTTTGTGCCACTGGGAAGACTTCTAATCGACCCCCAGATGGGTTACTCCAACCGCTGTCGGTCCCTTCGAGACCCTGGTCCCACATCGCGCTAGATTTTGTTACCGGCCTTCCACCCTCCCAGGGCAAGACAGTTGTTTTGACCGTGGTGGACCGGTTCTCGAAGGCGGCTCATTTTATTCCCTTGCCTAAATTACCATCTGCCAAGGAGACAGCGGTAACTGTTGTGGATCACGTCTTTCGCTTACATGGCCTGCCGATGGACGTAGTTTCTGACAGGGGGCCCCAATTTGTGTCGAAGTTTTGGCAAGAGTTTTGTAGGTTACTGGGAGCGAGTGTCAGCCTGTCTTCAGGGTTTCATCCCCAGAGCAATGGTCAAACGGAGAGGGCCAACCAAGATTTGGAGAGAGTGTTGCGATGTTTGGTTTCTAAGAATCCCTCTTCCTGGAGTCAACAACTCTCTATGGTTGAGTACGCTCACAATTCGTTGCCAGTGGCAGCCACGGGTCTCTCTCCGTTTGAGTGTAGTTTAGGTTACCAGCCACCTATCTTTCCCAGTACGGAGTCCGAGGTCACTGTTCCCTCCGCTCACGCTTTCATCCAGAGGTGCCGTCACGCATGGAGCAGAGCCCGTGAGACTCTTCTCCGGGTGGGGGCGCGCACCAAGGCTAAGGCCGATCGCCACCGGTCGGAGCCTCCGGTATCCGTCGTTGGCCAAAGAGTGTGGCTTTCTACTAAGAACATTCCACTCCGATCCGTTTCGAACAAGCTTGCCCCCAAATTTATCGGCCCGTTCAGAGTCACCAGGATCATTAGTCCGGTGGCGGTCCGGCTCAAGCTTCCTCCGGCATATAGGAGAATTCATCCTACCTTTCATGTGTCTAAAATAAAACCTGTGTTTCAGGCACACATTAACCCGCCGGTCCCGGTTCCCCCCGCCGCCACGACTTGTTGATGGGGAACCCACCTTTTCTGTCAATCGTATTTTGGACTCTAGAAGGAGGGGACGCGGATTCCAGTACCTGGTGGACTGGGAGGGTTACGGCCCGGAGGAGAGAAGTTGGGTACCTGCTAGGGACATTCTGGATCACTCCCTTATCGATGATTTCAATCGACAGGTAAATTCGCCTGGGAACGCCAAGAGGCGTTCCTAGGGGGGGGGGGGGGGGTATTGTCACGGTTCATGAATCCACTGCCTCCCTCTCTCTTTCTCTTTCTCTCTCTCTTTCTCTCTCTCTCTCCCGTGTTTGTGTGGGCGTGGTTCCCAATCTCGGGCCTGATTGTCTGCGCCAGCTGGAACCACTTATCTTCCCTTTATATGTTCTGTAACCAGTGTTTCTTGTTGTCAGATCGTTGTTACTTCCCTGAGGTTGTGTTGTTACTTCCCTGAGGTTGTGTCGTGTGTCAGTGCTCATCTCTCGCCGCCCTTGTGTGGATTATCTGCTGTGCTCCTTCCTTCCCATCCGGACACACTCCCCTGGATTTCTCAGCACGCTATCACTGGAAGTTGCGCCCTAGTCCCTGGGTCGGATTCCGTCTGAGTACAGTCTGTCTGTCCTGTTGCTGATATAATTGTATTCATTAAACCATCGTTGCTTGCATCTTGCATCCGCCTCTGTATTGTCACAGGGGTAGCCTTGATAGATATATTCACACATCCAACTGGGAAAAAATTGGTGAAATCAACATTGTTTCCAAGATATTACAACAACAAACATTCATGTGATCACATTGAATTAACATGGGAAACTGATTGGTCTTGACATCGTTCTGTCATGTGTCAAATGAAAATACCTGTTTTCAACGAGTATAGGCTAATCAAGACGCAACCTCCATACTGTGTGGGTATTTAGTAGAGGGAATTTCTATCATTGGTGCAGTGGGGCCTCATACAGAATATAATGGATATGTGATTTGACTGGAATTCTGTGAAACCACGGGAAAATTCTCGGCGTGTTCTTTTCCACCAAATAATCAGAGTGGCATCTCACAACGAGGATCTGTCACTCATCTATGAACATAGATCCCGTGGCGATGAATTATTGATTAAATAGAGCACACAAGCGAATGGAGCGAGAGGAGGGAGTATTGTGATGGCGAGCTTCATATTGATGAACTTTGAATGAGCTTTCAGAGTTCAATTAGATTTATAAATTAATGTGAGGCCACTCATGTCAATACGGCCTTGCACAAGATTCCCTACACCACTGGACAGTCACGACTCACGTTGGAAACGTACCCTACTCTTTGGTTCTTTGGTTGTGTCAGAGCCTGTTGATGAAAGTAATCAAATACAATGTATATTTTAAATGCAAGCTGATTGACTGTATATTCTCCTGGAGACGTTGAAAACATGTTGAAGAGAAAGATGTTCTTATTTTCCCTCCTATAAATAAAGGTGAAATAAAAAATAAAATAAAATTTGTGGCTCGTACCAGACTAAATGTATGTCATTATCCTAGCATGAGAGTATTGATGAGTAGTAGGGTAGCACTCTCCTGCAAAGAGGTCACAGTAGGATTCACAACACTGATGTGTCATAGCTCCACAGTCCTCACAGGCCTTCACAATTTAAATACATTTACCTCAGATACAATGAGAACACATCTGAGATTTTGACCATTAGCCTCAAAACTGTCACTTGTACCTTGGGGACAGTAATGTCGTGGGTAGAAAACTGATGGGAAACCCTGATCGTGGTTTGCAGTGAGTAAATTAACACTCCCTATATTAGGTGGGTAAATGCTTGCTCAAAATAACAAATAAAGTGCTTGAACTGCATTTTCCCTCCACTACATCGCTGATTGAGGGGTAACCCTTCATTTTACAGCCCGGTACCCACAAGGTAATAACTAGGTAAATACCCAGTAACAAAAAGTAAATACATGGTAACAATTTAGTCCCAAACGTACTTACTAAACAAGTAAGACCTACAAACATTCTTAGTAAATACAAAATATAATGATATAGTAGTTTCCTTTAGCCCAAATGTTAGTATTGAGGACCTTATAAGTAAATGCAAGGTACTTTTAATGTAAATACCACTCACTTACCAAATTAATACCTTCAAGTCAGTCATCCTGACATTGCTATTCTCTCCTGTTGTTTCTATGTACTTTTCCTTTAGTTACCATGTAACTAAAGGCAAATAATTAAAATGGCTGTAAAATGTCCAATCAATTTGAATTAAAATGACTGTAAAATTGAGTGGTGTCTGTTTCCAAGTAGATACAGCGTAGTTACTTGTGAAATACTTCCACATTGGATGACTCCATTCCATGAAGACGACAGCAAATCTCTGTGATCTTACACTGTTGTTACATGCTACCACCTTCACACATACAGGGTAGGTACAAGGTAAGAGGGCAGTAAAATTAAGCTGTTCACATTACCATGTAAATACCAAATACTTTCATGTTAACTACAGTGTAATATAAAAGTGGAAACATTTCACAAATAAGACAAGCACACAAACAACCAGAGGTAGAAGCACATTGTAATAGAACAGAGGTTTTCAAAGTGTGAAAGGAAAGCCAAGTAACCGTATTCTCGAAAATTCATAAATATCAGGCCTGCTTCTACTAACAATCACAGGAAAAAACATTTTGATGGCTACATTTAAACACATTGCGGGTACTATTTTGTCACGAATCCCGCCGAAGTCGGCTCCTCTTCTTGTTCGGGCGGCGCTCGGCGGTCGATGTCACCGGTCTTCTAGCCATTGCCGCCCCACCTTTCATTTTCCATTTGTTTTGTCTTGTTTTTCCGCACACCTGTTGTACCTCCCCTCGTCACTCTACGTGTATATTATTTGCGTGACGAGTGTGCTATTCGCTTTTGCCTTTGGCGGGAGTGTCGTTAAGCAGTTGCGTCCGAGTGTTTTCCTTCTGCCGAATAAAGTGTGCCTGTTCACTCATCTCTGCTCTCCTGCACCTGACTTCAGTTAACCAGTTGTGCACACTGTTGACATATTTAATAAAGCTGCCAGTTGAGGACTTGTGAGGTGTCTGTTTCTCAACCTAGACAGTCTAATGTACTTGTCCTCTTGCTCAGTTGTGCACCAGGTTCTCCCACTCCTCTTTCTATTCTGGTTAGAGCCAGTTTGAGCTGTTCTGTGAAGGGAGTAGTACACAGCGGTGTACGATATCTTCAGTTTCTTGGCAATTTCTCGCATTGAATAGCCTTCATTTCTCAGAACAAGAATAGACTGACATGTTTCAGAAGAAAGGTCTTTGTTTCTGGACACGGTGAGCCTGTAATTGAACCCACAAATGCTGATGCTCCAGATACTCAACTAGTCTAAAGAAGGCCAGTTGTATGCTTCTTTGAGCAGTACAACAGTTTTCAGCTGTGCTAACATAATTGCAAAAGGGTTTTCTAATGATCAATTAGCCTTTTAAAATGATAAACTTGGATTAGCTAACACAACTTGCTATTGGAACACAGAAGTGATGGTTGCTGATAATTGGCCTCTGTACGCCTATGTAGATATTCCATAAAGAAAATCTGCCGTTTCCAGCTACAATAGTAATTTACAACATTAACAATGTCTACACTGTATTTCTGATCCATTTGATATTATTATTATTTATTTGAAATAGACAAAAAAAGTGTTTTTCTTTCAAAAACAAGGACATTTCTAAGTGACCCCAAACTTTTGAATGGTAGTGTACATGGTAACTAAAGGCAATATGAAATGTGAAAGAATAACAATGTCAGGATGATTGACTTGAAGGTTTTTATGTGGTAAGTAAATGGTAAAAAATGTAACAAACATCACATAATATGACAACATGTTTTTACTAGGTGTTTACATAAATAGTACCTTATACTTACTCATAAGGTCTACAATACTAACCTTTAGGGCTAAAGGGAACTACTATATAATTACATTTTGTTAATTTGTATTTACAAAAAAATGTATGTAGTACTTGTTTAGTGTCTAGTAAGTACGTTTGAGACTAAATAGTTACAATGTTTTCACTTTTTTGGTAAGTGTTTACCTAGTTATTACCTAGTTATTACCTAGTTATTACCTAGTAGGACATACTGTACATGTAAAGTAGGACATACTGTACATGTAAACAGGGCTGAAAAGTTACTGGTAGCAGGATAAACATGTAATATAATAATATATATATATATAATATAAACAGGGCTGAAAAGTTACTGGTAGCATGATATACATGTAAACAGGGCTGAAAAGTTATTGGTAGCAGGATATACATGTAAACAGGGCTGAAAAGTTACTGGTAGTAGGACATACTGTACATGTAAACAGGGCTGAAAAGTTACTGGTAGCATGATATACATGTAAACAGGGCTGAAAAGTGACTGGTAGCAGGATAAACATGTAAAAAGGCTGAAAAGTTACTGGTGGCATGATATACATGTAAACAGGGCTGAAAAGTGACTGGTAGCAGGATAAACATGTAAACAGGGCTGAAAAGTGACTGGTAGCAGGATAAACATGTAAACAGGGCTGAAAAGTGACTGGTATCAGGATAAGCATGTAAAAAGGCTGAAAAGTTACTGGTGGCATGATATACATGTAAACAGGGCTGAAAAGTGACTGGTAGCAGGATAAACATGTAAACAGGGCTGAAAAGTTACTGGTAGCAGGATATACATGTAAACAGGGCTGAAAAGTGACTGGTAGCAGGATAAACATGTAAACAGGGCTGAAAAGTGACTGGTAGCAGGATAAACATGTAAACAGGGCTGAAAAGTGACTGGTAGCAGGATAAACATGTAAACAGGGCTGAAAAGTGACTGGTAGCAGGATAAACATGTAAAAAGGCTGAAAAGTTACTGGTGGCATGATATACATGTAAACAGGGCTGAAAAGTGACTGGTAGCAGGATAAACATGTAAACAGGGCTGAAAAGTGACTGGTAGCAGGATAAACATGTAAACAGGGCTGAAAAGTGACTGGTATCAGGATAAGCATGTAAAAAGGCTGAAAAGTTACTGGTGGCATGATATACATGTAAACAGGGCTGAAAAGTGACTGGTAGCAGGATAAACATGTAAACAGGGCTGAAAAGTTACTGGTAGCAGGATATACATGTAAACAGGGCTGAAAAGTGACTGGTAGCAGGATAAACATGTAAACAGGGCTGAAAAGTGACTGGTAGCAGGATAAACATGTAAATAGGGCTGAAAAGTGACTGGTAGAAGGATATAAACTCAGCAAAATAAGAAACGTCCACTCACTGTCAACTGTGTTTATTTTCAGCAAACTTAACGTGTAAATATTTGTATGAACATAACAAGATTCAACAACTGAGACATAAACTGAACAAGTTCCACAGACATGTGACTAACATAAATTTAATAATGTGTCCCTGAACAAAGGGGGGTGGGGTCAAAATCAAAAGTAACAGTCAGTATCTGGTATGGCCTCCAGCTGCATTAAGTACTGCAGTGCATCTCCTCCTCATGGACTGCACCAGATTTGCCAGTTCTTGCTGTGAGATGTTGTCCCACTCTTCCACCAAGGCACTTGCAAGTTCCCGGACATTTCTGGGTGGAATGGCCCTAGACCTCACCCTCCTATCCAACAGGTCTCAGACGTACTCAATGGGATTGAGATCCGGGCACTTCGCTGGCCATGGCCGAACACTGACATTCATGTCTTGCAGGAAATCACGCAAAGAACGAGCAGTATGGCTGGTGGCATTGTCATGCTGGACGGTCATGTCAGGATGAGCCTGCAGGAAGGGTACCACATGAGGGAGGAGGATGTCTTCCCTGTAACGCACAGCATTGAGATTGCCTGCAATGACAACAAGCTCAGTCCGATGATGCTGTGACACAGCGCCCCAGACCATGACGGACCCTCCACCTCCAAATCGATCCCGCTTCAGAGTACAGGCCTCGGTGTAACGCTCATTCCTTCGACGATAAACGCCAATCCGACCATCCCCCCTGGTGAGACAAAACCGTGACGCGTCAGTGAAGAGCACTTTTTGCTCTTCACTGCAAATGAATTACTTTAAAATCATACAATGTGATTTTCTGAATTTTTGTTTTAGATTCCGTCTCTCACAGTTGAAGTGTACCTATGATACAAATTACAGACCTCTACTTGCTTTGTAAGTAGGAAAACCTGCAGAATCGTCAGTGTATGAAATACTTTTTCTCCCCACTGTATGTCATTTGGGCTAACACATTAGCACTCCTATGCCATAGATCATCAAACGGAAGAACAGGGAGGTGAACTATTTACTAGGCTAACCTCTTCAGCTTCTGTTCATTTTCATATTTATTTAGAATTACCCACCCAACTCCAACAGCCTGTTGACTTTGGTGGGGGCTCAAAGTTGGCACAAGCATCTCACATTACATTCAATTTACCTTGTGACTAATTTTCTAATTCCTAATTGATTGCTAACTGAGGGACAGCAGCAGTATGTTGATGTATCGTTGGTAATCTGTGAATATTTTAGTCTGTGTATTTAAAGTAGTGTCTCAGCTCAGGAAGATACATTGTTTGCCATATTTCATACTACAGTTTTTATTCACAACAATAGAGGTGTTTGTGCTACATAACACTGTCGCAATGATAAAATGCTAATGTCAACACTACTTGTCTGTCACTTCTTCAGGACCTTGACTGCATCAACCAGGGAGCCAGAGATGCACAGGATCATGCTCTTTACCCAACTGGCCAATTAGAAGAAGGAGAAGAGAGAGAAATGTACAAGATGGAGTCTGCCTCCAGGACCAGGTACCAGTGCTGATTGTGGCGGCGCTCTGCAGTTGCTAGGCAACACCATCTAGCTGTTATTGAGCAAACTTCTTGTGGGTACGGGCTATTTATTATATGTATAAATCGCTGGTAATCTGTACTCTTCAGATAAGGTGTAAAGCCGGCACAAAAACAGAGCTGGTGCTGCTATATATTTCGGGGCGAATATCTCAAATGGATCATTTCAAAAGGGAGTGAGGTCAATGAAATAAATAGCTAGGTATCCGGTGGAAAAATAAATACTTGTAATTTTGTTGCTTCAGGCTTTGTACTGTTTTTACAGGAAGTGTATTGTTCTGTCGAGATGTGTTTGTGAACCGCTCGAGGGACAAGGTTGTGTAGCTAGATAAGGGGAGTTTATGGGCTGTCAGTACCCCCCCCCCCCCCAACAGAACGGATGAATCTGTTGTGAAACTACAGGTAAGAGAGCATGAACAGCTTGGGATAGTTTGTTTAAGGACAGATGAGCTGTAGGTGATCAATATTTTCTCGAGGCCTGTGATATATGTACATATGTATGCACTTCCTGGGAAACAGGGCAGTGAGCAAGCAGAAGTAATGAGTGTATTGACATTGAAGGCATACATCACACAGGAGCATACAAGGACCCATAGCATCCTCAACATCTAATATTTGTGTTATGCGGGAACCCTAAACAGCCAAGCTCATCACAGCCAAGAACCCACCTATGGATAAGAATATTAGCCATTCCATATGTGAATAACACAACTGTATTATTTGGCTATTATGACACGTTTTATTTGTTTGATCTAACATGTGTAATGCCATGGAACAAAGACAGTTAGCGTCTTCACAACATTGTGAACATGCAGCATTTAAGGCCTTCAAAATGCTGCCATCTGGTTGATGCATAAATATGAATATCAGTGCTTTGAAATAGGAGAGAGCAAGAGACAGAGAGATGGATTGAGGCAAAAAGAGACATGAGGCATCCAGCCAAGCCATGTCTATTAGCATCACATCTGCCCAGATTCCCCTGGCATGAAAGGTACACTCCCTAACCGTGGCGTTTTTCCTCTGTTTCATTAATAAATTAAATAGCATATCTTTCCTGCAGCCCACAGCTGCTCGGTTCAAAGGAAGTTTCATATCATGGCAGAGTGCCCAGGGCCCAGCCAGCACAGGCACACACACATGGGCACAGATACACCACACACACACAAAGCACGCATGCACACACACACACGTTTTAACTTTCACTCTCTCGCGCACACACACAGGAAGAAGGCTGCACTTTGGAATTCAGGCGAGGATGGACCCACACAATCCCCAATATCAGCCCTGCATTTGATGGACCCACCCAATCCCCAGTATCAACCATGTGTTTGATGGACCCACACAGCCCCAGCATCAGCCCTGTGTTTGATGGACCCACACCAGCCCCAGCATCAGCCCTGTGTTTGATGGACCCACACAGTTCCAGTATCAACCATGTGTTTGATGGACCCACACCAGCCCCAGCATCAGCCCTGTGTTTGATGGACCCACACAGTTCCAGTATCAACCATGTGTTTGATGGACCCACACCAGCCCCAGCATCAGCCCTGTGTTTGATGGACCCACACAATCCCCAGCATCAGCCCTGTGTTTGATGGACCCACACAGTTCCAGCATCAGCCCTGCGTTTGATGGACCCACACAGCCCCAGCATCAGCCCTGCGTTTGATGGACCCACACAGCCCCAGCATCAGCCCTGCGTTTGATGGACCCACACAGCCCCAGCATCAGCCCTGCGTTTGATGGACCCACACAGCCCCAGCATCAGCCCTGCATTTGATGGACCCACACAGTCCCCAGCATCAGTCCTACGTTTGATGGACCCACACAGTTCCCAGCATCAGCCCTGCGTTTGATGGACCCACACAGCCCCAGCATCAGCCCTGCATTTGATGGACCCACACAGTCCCCATCATCAGCCCTGCGTTTGATGAACCCACACAGTCCCCAGCATCAGCCCTGCGTTTGATGAACCCACACAGTCCCCAGCATCAGCCCTGCGTTTGATGAACCCACACAGTCCCCAGCATCAGCCCTGCGTTTGATGAACCCACACAGTTCCCAGCATCAGCCCTGCGTTTGATGAACCCATACAGTCCCCAGCATCAGCCCTGCGTTTGATGAACCCACACAGTTCCCAGCATCAGCCCTGCGTTTGATGAACCCACACAGTCCCAGCATCAGCCCTGTGTTTGATGGACCCACACAGTTCCAGTATCAACCATGTGTTTGATGGACCCACACCAGCCCCAGCATCAGCCCTGTGTTTGATGGACCCACACAGTTCCAGTATCAACCATGTGTTTGATGGACCCACACCAGCCCCAGCATCAGCCCTGTGTTTGATGGACCCACACAATCCCCAGCATCAGCCCTGTGTTTGATGGACCCACACAGTTCCAGCATCAGCCCTGCGTTTGATGGACCCACACAGCCCCAGCATCAGCCCTGCGTTTGATGGACCCACACAGCCCCAGCATCAGCCCTGCGTTTGTTGGACCCACACAGCCCCAGCATCAGCCCTGCGTTTGATGGACCCACACAGCCCCAGCATCAGCCCTGCATTTGATGGACCCACACAGTCCCCAGCATCAGTCCTACGTTTGATGGACCCACACAGTTCCCAGCATCAGCCCTGCGTTTGATGGACCCACACAGCCCCAGCATCAGCCCTGCATTTGATGGACCCACACAGTCCCCATCATCAGCCCTGCGTTTGATGAACCCACACAGTCCCCAGCATCAGCCCTGCGTTTGATGAACCCACACAGTCCCCAGCATCAGCCCTGCGTTTGATGAACCCACACAGTCCCCAGCATCAGCCCTGCGTTTGATGAACCCACACAGTTCCCAGCATCAGCCCTGCGTTTGATGAACCCACACAGTCCCCAGCATCAGCCCTGCGTTTGATGAACCCACACAGTTCCCAGCATCAGCCCTGCGTTTGATGAACCCACACAGTCCCAGCATCAGCCCTGCGTTTGATGAACCCACACAGTTCCCAGCATCAGCCCTGCGTTTGATGAACCCACACAGTCCCTGTTACGGTTTTCTTCCGTCGAAGGATAGTCGGACCAAAATGCAGCATAGTTAGTTCGATACATCTTTAATGAAGAAAAAAACACGAACAATACAAAAACAACAAACGGAAATGTGAAAACCTATACAGCCTATCTGGTGACAACTAACACAGAGACAGAAACAATCACCCACGAAACACTCAAAGAATATGGCTGCCTAAATATGGTTCCCAATCAGAGACAACGAATAATCACCTGCCTCTGATTAAGAACCGCCTCAGGCAACCATAGACTTTCCTAGACAACCCTACTCAGCCCCAATCACAATACCTACTAAAACCCCAATACAAAAACACATCACAAAATAAACCCATGTCACACCCTGGCCTGACCAAATAAATAAAGAAAACACAAAATACTAAGACCAAGGCGTGACAGTCCCAGCATCAGCCCTGCGGTTTGTTAGTCCTATTTTATTTACTTGACTGCTATGCTTCAAATAGAATTTGAAGGGCCCTCTCTTGCTTAAAAACATATAATTGTCTTTCCCTCTTTGTTTATCATTTTGTCTCCCGTCTGATAATATGTTTTTGTAATGATGTTCGTCTGTTGTTTGAAGTGAGGCAGACCGAAATGCAGCGTGTAGGTTACTCATGACCTTTAATAAAGATAAAGCGGTACATGAAATAATTGAAAATACAAAAACAACAAACAAGTGAAACAAAATACAGCCTATCTGGTGACTAACACTAAGACAGGTACAATCACCCAGGAAATACAACACGCACTCAGGCTACCTAAATACGGTTCCCAATCCGAGACAACTAGAATCAGCTGACTCCAATTAGGAATCGCCTCAGGCAGCCAAGCCTAACTAGACACACCCCTACTAATACACACTCCTAATTAATACAAACTCCAATACGAAATACAACATATAAACCCATGTCACACCCTGGCCTACCCAAACATATAACAAAAACACAAGATACAATGACCAAGGCGTGACAGAACCCCCCAAGGTGCGGACTCCGGGACGCACCTCAAGAGCATAGGGAGGGTCCGGGTGGGCGTCTGTCCATGGTGGCGGTTCTGGCTCGGGACGTGGACCCCACTCCATAAATGTCCTAGTTCCTCCCCTTCGCGTCCTAGGATAATCCACCTTCTCCGCCGACCATGGCCTAATAGTCCTCACCCTGATCCCCACATAACTGAGGGGCAGCTCGGGACAGAGGGGGAGCTCGGGACAGAGGGGCAGCTCGGAACAGAGGGGCAGCTCGGGACAGAGGGGCAGCTCGGGACAGAGGGGCAACTCGGGATAGAGGGGCAACTCGGGATAGAGGGGCAACTCAGGATAGAGGGGCAACTCAGGATAGAGGGGCAACTCAGGATAGAGGGGCAACTCAGGATAGAGGGGCAACTCAGGATAGAGGGGCAACTCAGGACAGCGGGGCAGCCCGGGACAGAGGGGCAGCCCGGGACCGAAGCAGCCCGGTACTGAGGGGAAGCCCAGTACTGAGGGGAAGCCCGGTACTGAGAGGAAGCTCGGTACTGAGAGGGAGCCCAGTACAGAGAGGGAGCCTAGTACTGAGAGGAAGCTCAGTACTGAGAGGAAGCTCAGGCAGGTAGTAGGCTCCGGTAAATCCTGGCTGGCTGGTGGACCTGGATGATTAAGGTTGTCTGGTCGATCTAGAAGATCTTGGTAGACTGGCACTTCTGGCGGATCCTGGCAGACTGGTGACGCTGGGCCGACTGGCGGCGCTGGGCAGACAGGAGACTCCGGCAGCGCAGGAGAGGAGAAAGGCTCTGGCTGCGCTGAACAGGCGAGGCGCACTGGACGCGCTGGGCCGACTGGGAGCACTGGTGGCGCTGGACAGACAGGAGACTCCGGCAGCGCAGGAGAGGAGAACAGCTCTGGTTGCGCTAAACAAGCGGGAGACTCCGATAGCACAGGAGGGGAGAAAAGCACTGGCTGTGCTGAACAGGCGATGCGCACTGGACGCGCTGGGCCGACTGGTAGCACTGGTGGCGCTGGACAGACAGGAGACTCCGGCAGCGCCGGAGAGGAGAAAAGCACTGGCTGCGCTGAACAGGCGAGGCGCACTGGAGGCCTGGTGCGTGGTGCTGGAACTGGTGGTACTGGCGCGAGGACACGCACAGGAAGCCTGGTGCGGGGAGCTGCTACCGGAGGACTGGTGTGTAGAGGTGGCTCTGGATAGACCGGACCGTGCAGGCGCACTGGAGCTCTTGAGCACCGAGCCTGCCCAAGCTTACCTGGCTCGATGCCCACTCTAGCCCGGCCAATAGGAAGGGCTGGTATGAGTCGCAGCTGGCTCTGCACCCGCACTGGAAACACCGTGCGCTCCATAGCATAACACGGTGCCTGCCCGGTCTCTCTAGCCCAACGGTGAGCACAGGGAGTATGCGCAGGTTTCCTACCTGGCATAACTATTCTCCCTTCTAGCTCCCCCCCCCAATAATTTTTTTGGGCTGTTTTTTTTCGCTGTGCTGCCTCCTCATACATACGCCTCTCCGCTTTAGCTGTCTCTATTTCCTCCTTGGGACGGCGATATTCTCCCGGCTGCTCCCAGGGTCCTTGACCGTCTAATTCCTCCTCCCATGTCCAAATCTCCAAATGATGCATTCTCTCCCATTGCAACTGCTCTTCACGATTAACAGGGAGAGTAGGCTCAGGTCTGTTTCCTGACTCAGCCACTCTCTCTCTGCGCTTTCCCCTGTTACCTTCAGTTTTCGCTCTGTATAGCAATGCTCTCCTTCTCGATTCCATACGTGTATAGCCCTCTTCGCATTGCTGCAGGGAATCCCAGGCGGGCTCCTGCACTCGCCCTGGGTCGGCTGCCCACCTGTCGATTTCTTCCCACGTCGTATAATCCTTGCTTCTGTTGTCCATAACGTCCACCTTCAGATCCTGCCAGTTCACACGCTGCTCGGTCTGTGAATCGTGGTGGGTGATTCTGTAATGATGTTCGTCTGTTGTTTGAAGTGAGGCAGACCGAAATGCAGCGTGTAGGTTACTCATGACCTTTAATAAAGTTAAAGCGGTACATGAAATAATTGAAAATACAAAAACAACAAACAAGTGAAACAAAATACAGCCTATCTGGTGACTAACACTAAGAAAGGTACAATCACACACGAAATACAACGCGCACTCAGGCTACCTAAATACGGTTCCCAATCCGAGACAACTAGAATCAGCTGACTCCAATTAGGAATCGCCTCAGGCAGCCAAGCCTAACTAGACACACCCCTACTAATACACACTCCTAATTAATACAAACTCCAATACGAAATACAACATATAAACCCATGTCACACCCTGGCCTACCCAAACATATAACAAAAACACAAGATACAATGACCAAGGCGTGACAGTTTTGTTTATTGTTCTTTGCTCTGGCAACGTTTCGTCCTGGTCCTGTTGGTTGGTTGGCACCTTATTCCCTTCATAGTACGCACCTTTTGATTAGAGCCCATAGGTCAAAGTAGTGCAGTATATAGGGAATAGGGTGGCATTTAGGACACAAGCCCAATTATATCACAGAGGAAGTTTTACCAGTGGACAACAAGCCAACAGGACCTATGCTTGCTAGTTCTACAGTAATAGATCACCTTTCTCATGTTGTGTCTGTATGGGGCTGTCCCCTCAACTCACATAACTCGTTTTACACTATTTACTGCTCGCTTTGCTCTCGTCTTCTCAGTGCAAAATACAAACAGTAATGGTTATGTGAGATTTACACCATCTTTGCTACCAATGACAGTCTGGGATGAACATGCTGGAGTCAGTACAGTAATAATGATAGGAGTTATAGCAACAATCTCTTGTTTCGATGTTGATGATATTTCACTATAAACAAGACAAATATTTAGACATCTACAGTATCAAATTGACAGTCTGTATGTGTCATGTGTGGCTGAGTGGTATTACCTTGAGGACCTAACCTATATCTATTCACTGTAGTGCTCATACAGGAGGAACAGTACAGTGAAGGGATACTCTCTACCCAATAGAGGGATACGGATACGAAGAGGTGTGATTAGATGAAGAGGGCCAAAGTTTAAACCCACAGCCTGTGCACACAGACAGCGTAATCGTAGGGATATCTCATTTTGGAGATCCTCGAGTTTAGCTTCAGCAGATGACTCGTAGGTTACTAAATCCTTCAGGAAGTCTAAAACAAACAAATCCAATCAATTAAAGGAGAGGATTCAATTGGAATGATTTAAACACTTGTGTTGAGTGGTTCTGTGAGGAACCTACTTCATGTCTTAAATGTTCTCTAGCAGACTGAATGTGTCCTCTAATTTGGGTTGTTAGATGTGATGCCTGCTGTATATTTTCAGACTGTATTGACTATGTTGTATATTGAAATATGTGGTTACATACTGTATTTTTTATTAATTCATATTTAACCTTTATTTAACTAGGCAAGTCAGTTAAGTGCAAATTCTTATTTACAATTACGGCCTACCCCCCCCCCCCGGCCAAACCCCCTCCTTATCCCGGACGACTCTGGGCCAATTGTGCAATGCCCTATTGGACTCCCGATCACGGCCGGTTGTGACACAGCCTGGGAACGAACCCGGGACTGTAGTGATGTCTCTCAGACCGCAGAGATACCCGGGAGGCCCATAAAGACACCAGACTAAAAACACACACTCAATGTATATGCATACACACACACACTATTAAGCAGGCTCTCCACAGGGAAGGTGGAGGATAATTTGCAGCATGATATCAGATCAGACAATGGCCAGGGTCACATTTCGGGTTTCTCAATGCTTTGAGACTTTGAACAACCTTTTCATTCAAAACCCCCATTCTGCTCTCCAATTCCATCTCAATGCCCTCTGTACCTGTCAGGCTTCTCAATAAGACCACTAAATACCATTTTCTTAACATCATCAAGACATATAAAGTCATTGGGGATCCCTTGAATCATTCACTGCCAACACATGAAGCTTTACATTCCAGTAAGAGCTGTTCCAGCTTGAAGAGAGAGAGAGCGTAACGCTGGGTGATAGCCTTCACTTCCCCTGCTCTTCCCATCCCCTCCCTCTTAGATCTCTCTCTCCCTGCAGCGAGTCCAGCCCTCACTTCTCCTGCTCTTCCCATCCCCTCCCTCTTAGATCTCTCTCTCCCTGCAGCGAGTCCAGCCTTCACTTCTCCTGCTCTTCCCATCCCCTCCCTCCCTCTCTCTAGATCTCTCTCTCCCTGCAGTCCAGCCCTCTCCCTCCTGCTCTTCCCATCCCCCCCCCTCCCTCTTAGATCTCCCTGCAGCGAGTCCAGCCCTCACTTCTCCTGCTCTTCCCATCCCCTCCCTCTTAGATCTCTCTCTCCCCGCAGCGAGTCCAGCCTTCACTTCCCCTGCTCTTCCCATCCCCTCCCTCTTAGATCTCTCTCTCCCTGCAGCGAGTCCAGCCTTCACTTCCCCTCCCTCTTAGATCTCTCTCTCCCTGCAGCGAGTCCAGCCCTCACTTCTCCTGCTCTTCCCATCCCCTCCCTCTTAGATCTCTCTCTCCCTGCAGCGAGTCCAGCCTTCACTTCCCCTGCTCTTCCCATCCCCTCCCTCTTAGATCTCTCTCTCCCTGCAGCGAGTCCAGCCCTCACTTCTCCTGCTCTTCCCATCCCATCCCTCTTAGATCTCTCTCTCCCTGCAGCGAGTCCAGCCTTCACTTCTCCTGCTCTTCCCATCCCCTCCCTCTTAGATCTCTCTCTCCCCGCAGCGAGTCCAGCCTTCACTTCTCCTGCTCTTCCCATCCCCTCCCTCTTAGATCTCTCTCTCCCCAGCAGCGAGCCTTCAGCCTTCACTTCCCCTGCTCTTCCCATCCCCTCCCTCTTAGATCTCTCTCTCCCCGCAGCGAGTCCAGCCTTCACTTCCCCTGCTCTTCCCATCCCCTCCCTCTTAGATCTCTCTCTCCCCGCAGCGAGTCCAGCCTTCACTTCCCCTGCTCTTCCCATCCCCTCTCTCTTAGATCTCTCTCTCCCTGCAGCGAGTCCAGCCCTCACTTCTCCTGCTCTTCCCATCCCCTCCCTCTTAGATCTCTCTCTCCCCGCAGCGAGTCCAGCCTTCACTTCCCCTGCTCTTCCCATCCCCTCCCTCTTAGATCTCTCTCTCCCCGCAGCGAGTCCAGCCTTCACTTCCCCTGCTCTTCCCATCCCCTCCCTCTTAGATCTCTCTCTCCCTGCAGCGAGTCCAGCCCCACTTCCCCTGCTCTTCCCGTCCCCTCCTCCTTGGTTCTCGGCTTCCCAAATGGCACGCTATTGCCCAGAGGCATCATGCCCATAGGAGGCACAGGGGCATGTGCCTCCTCATATTTGTACTGTAAAAAAAAAATGCTTGCATTTTTTGTTGTTGTTTCTCTGTAATACTATTAGCCACCTAACAATTTTATGTTGGCTTTAGCTAGCCCATATAGGTTCCCAGTCTCCCAAGCTCATAACCAGGCTATCAAGTTGAATTAGCTAGGTTGTCTAACTAACCTTGCCTGCTGGCAAAGTTGTTCAACTTTAGAAAAACAAGCAATTACTAAATGTACTGAATAAGACTTTTCTTTCAATCTTTTACCCAGATTTTAGCAGAGATGCAAAAAAGCATGTATATTTTATTTAAAAAAAGATAACCACCAGGAGAATAGAGACAGCTCAAGATGTATACTTAGATGCATAAAAAACTATTTTTTTTAAAATATAGAATTAAGTATAATGATTATGGCTCTAGATTGCAGGAAAAAGCTGTTTCAGGTGTTTGCAAAATTCTCCAACTGCCGGACGGGGGACTTAGCTACCCTCCAAACCACCCCCCAGTCATCCTCACGTACTTGGTGCCCCCTCAGATCTTTTGGGTGCGTGACACCCCTTCTATTCCCTATGTAGTGCATTACTTTTGACTAGGGCCCATAGGGGTCAAAAGCAGTGCACTATGTAGGGAATAGGGTGTCATTTGGGATGCAGATAAGATTATATGTGGAGCATTAAGAAGCTCATTAATGGGACTGTGCAATCTAATCAGGTCAGATGGGGAGGGGATGCATTGGTGCCCTAAGGACAGGCTTGATAGCCATGGACATGATAACACCTTATAATAGGTTAATTAGACATTCACTACTGGATCTAGAGATATGGCTATCACTACTGGATTTAGAGCCATGACTATCACTACTGGACCTAGAGCCATGACTAACACTACTGGACCTAGAGCCATGACTAACACTACTGGACGTAGAGCCATGACTAACACTACTGGATCTAGAGCCATGGCTATCACTACTGGATCTAGAGCCATGACTATCACTACTGGACCTAGAGCCATGACTAACACTACTGGATCTAGAGCCATGGCTATCACTACTGGATCTAGAGCCATGACTATCACTACTGGACCTAGAGCCATGGCTATCACTACTGGACCTAGAGCCATGACTAACACTACTGGATCTAGAGCCATGGCTAACACTACTGGACCTAGATCTATTTCTATCACTTGATAGGTTTTTGATAAAGCTTAGGTCTTTAAAGGACCTGCTCCAGAGTTTCTATTCAGGAATTAATAGGAGAGGTCCTCATTAGAACTAGAAACATAGCCTGATTCCTCATTAGGAATACAAACCTAGCCTGATTCCTCATTAGGACTACCAACCTATCCTGATTCCTCATTAGGACTACCAACCTAGCCTGATTCCTCATTAGGACTACCAACCTATCCTGATTCCTCATTAGGACTACCAACCTAGCCTAATTCCTCATCAGGATTACCAACCTATCCTGATTCCTCATTAGGTCTACGAACCTAGCCTGATTATTTGTAAGGACTACCAACCTATCCTGATTCCTTGTTAGGACTACCAACCTAGCCTGATTCCACATTAGGACTACCAACCTAGCCTGATTCCTCATTAGGACTACCAACCTATCCTGATTCCTCATTAGGACTACCAACCTATCCTGATTCCTCGTTAGGACTACCAACCTATCCTGATTCCTCATTAGGACTACCAAACTAGCCTGATTCCTCATTAGGACTACCAACATAGCCTGCTTATTCGTAAGGACTACCAACCTAGCCTGATTCTTCGTTGGGACTTAAAAACTAGCCTGATTCCTTGTTAGGACTATAAACCTAGCTTGATTCCTCATTAGGACTAGACACCTATCCTGATTCCTCGTTGGGACTAGAAACCTGGCCTGATTCCTCATTAGGACTAGAAACCTATCCTGATTCCTCGTTGGGACTAGAAACCTAGCCTGATTCCTCATTAGGACTAAAAACCTAGCCCGACTCCCAGCTTGGAAGCTCGGAATTCGCCGATCCGAGCGACACTGGGGGAGTGTCCCCCAAAAAATGTGTTAGCTACTTTTGACCAGGGCCCATAGGAAATAGGGTGCCCTTTGGAATGCTGCTTTATCGAAAATAAACAAATTTGAGAGTCACAGCGAGAGACATGTTTGGCAACAAGTAGCAAGTGGACCAGTTTAATTAATGTCGTTGGATATGTTGGAAGTAGCAAAGCGTCCCGGTGACCCCTACAGTATGTGACCTTTGCAGGAGGACACTTGGAGCAGATCTGGTCTGTTTGAAGCAGGCTCCAGGATGTGGATGTGGACATGTGGTAGAGAGGCAGGGGAATATTTCACACAGCTGTGGCGCAACTGCCATCTAAGGGGGTGAAAAAAAACGATCCGGTTTGGAAAAATAAAAACACAGCATGTTTTTTTAATTTATCAGGGCAACTGGATGCAGTTTGGAGGAAAGTAGCACAAGCCAAGTTTTATGTGGTCACTAGCTAGTAGGCCTTTTAATATTCTATTTCAAGGCATTCCAAAAGAGCAGTATATACTGCCTGTGTGTAGATGGATTCCAGATAATAGTATTTTTGAAACACACTGTGTGTGTGTGTGTGTGTGTGTGTGTGTGTGTGTGTGTGTGTGTGTGTGTGTGTGTGTGTGTGTGCGTGCGTGCGTGCGTGCGTGCGTGCGTGCGTGCGTGCGTGTGTGTGTGTGTGTGTGTGTGTGTGTGTGTGTGTGTGTGTAGCCTATCAGTGTCTGTGAGAGAATTGAAGAGAAAGAAGAATAGACTAGAGCAACAATGGAGCTATTTCAGCATGGGCGGTTATAATGCAAATCACATAGAAACTCATCCATAATCAAGTCCATTCCTTATTCATGAGCACCCTCCTGACTCCGCAGTAGATATGCATGTGGACGTGGAAGGTCAGGTGTAGGGGAAATATTGGTATGGTGTGTCTGTGAGGCGCTGAAGCATATTGTGACAGAAGACAAATGGCCGTGCGTGTCCGTTCAGGGTTGGAGTATATCATTACCCACTACAATGAGTGGATAAAACATTAGGAACACCTGGGCTGAGTTTCAAACTGAAAGTAGACAGCCCTCGGCCCTAAACCCTCAGCCATTGAATGACATTTTACATCGTCACATCCGAGTGTACCTTAAATGTCCCTTTCCCAAGCGAGGGAGAGTGATGATCAGAGCCTATCTGGTGACTACAACACAGAGACAGGAACAATCACCCACGAAATACAAAGCGAAACTATGGCTCCCTAAATACGGTTCCCAATCAGAGACAACGATAAGCACCTGACTCTGATTGAGAATCGCCTCAGGCAGCCAAGCCTAACAACACCCCTAATCAGCCACGATCCCAAATAATACAAACCCCAATACGAAAACAACATATAAACCCATGTCACACCCTGGCCTACCCAAACCTATAACAAAAACACAAAATATAATGACCAAGGCGTGACAGAACCCCCTAAGGTGCGGACTACGGGACGCACCTCAAGAGCATAGGGAGGGTCCGGGTGGGCGTCTGTCCATGGTGGCGTTTCCGGCTCAGGACGTGGACCCCACTCCATTAATGTCCTTGTTCCTCCCCTTCGCGTCCTGGGATAATCCACCCTCTCCGCCGACCATGGCCTAATAGTCCTCACCCTGATCCCCACATAACTGAGGAGCAGCTCGTGACAGAGGGGCAGCTCGGGACAGAGGGGCAGCTCGGGACAGAGGGGGGCTCGGGACAGAGGGGCAGCTCGGGACAGAGGGGCAGCTCGGGACAGAGGGGCAGCTCGGGACAGAGAGGCAGCTCGGGACAGAAGCAGCCCGGGACTGAGGGGAAGCCCAGTACTGAGAGGAAGCCCAGTACTGAGAGGAAGCCCAGTACTGAGATGAAGCTCAGGCAGGTAGTAGGCTCCGGTAAATCCTGGCTGGCGGAACTGGAAGATTTAGGTTGTCTGGCAGATCTGGAAGAGACTGGTTGTCTGGCAGATCTGGAAGAGACTGGTTGTCGGGCAGATCTGGAAGAGACTGGTTGTCGGGCAGATCTGGAAGAGACTGGTTGTCGGGCAGATCTGGAAGAGACTGGTTGTCTGGCAGATCTGGAAGAGACTGGTTGTCTGGCAGATCTGGAAGAGACTGGTTGTCTGGCAGATCTGGAAGAGACTGGTTGTCTGGCGGCGCTGGGCTGACTGGCGGCGCTGGGCTGACTGGCGGCGCTGGGCAGACTGGGAGCACTGGCGGCGCTGGGCAGACTGGTGGCACTGGCGGCGCTGGGCAGACGGGAGACTCCGGCAGCGCAGGAGAGGAGAAAGGCTCTGGCTGCGCTAAACAGGCGGGAGACTCCGACAGCGCAGGAGAGGAGAAAAGCGCTGGCTGCGCTGAACAGGCGAGGCGCACTGGATGCCTGGTGCGTGGTGCTGGAACTGGTGGTACTGGATCGAGGACACGCACAGGAAGCCTGGTGCGGGGAGCTGCTATCGGAGGACTGGTGTGTGGAGGTGGCTCTGGATAGACCGGACCGTGCAGGCGTACTGGAGCTCTTGAGCACCGAGCCTGCCCAAGCTTACCTGGCCCGATGCCGACTCTAGCCCGGCCAATAGGAAGGGCTGGTATGTGCCGCACCTGGCTCTGCACCCGCACTGGAAACACTGTGCGCTCCATAGCATAACACGGTGCCTGCCCGGTCTCTCTAGCCCAACGGTGAGCACAGGGAGTTTGCGCAGGTCTCCTACCTGGCATAACCATACTCCCTTCTAGCCCCCCCCAATATTTTTTGGGGGCTGCTTTTCAGGCTTCCAACCGCGTCCCCGTGCTGCCTCATCATACCAGCGCCTCTTCGCTTTATACGCTTCTATTTCTTCCTTGGGACGGCGATATTCTCCAGGCTGAGCCCAGGGTCCTTTCCCGTCTAATTCCTCCTCCCATGTACAAATCTCCAAGTGGTGCAGCCTCTCCCACTGCAACTGCTCTTCACGATTAACAGGGAGAGTTGGCTCAAGTTTGAACCCTGACTCAGCCACTCTCTCTCTGAGCTCTCCCCCAATAAATATTTGGGGGTTACTTTCGGTTTTTGTTCTGCGTCGCGTTGTTTTCGTTTTTGACTCCATTCGCCTGTAGCCCTCTTCGCACTGCTGAAGCGAATCCCAGGCGGGCGCCTGCACTCTCTCTGGGTCGGCCGCCCACCTGTCGATTTCTTCCCACGTCGTATACTCCATGCCTCTACCGTCCATAACGTCCTCCTTTCGCTCCTGCCAGTTTACACACTGCTCGGTCCGTGAGTGGTGGGTGATTCTGTAACGGCGTTCGTCTGTTGAAGGAAGAGAGTCGGACCGAAATGCAGCGTGTTGGTTACTCATGACTTTAATGAAAGAAAACGCGGTACATGAAATAACTGATACTTAATACAAAAACAACAGAACGGAACGTGAAAGTAATTACAGCCTATCTGGTGACTACAACACAGAGACAGGAACAATCACCCACGAAATACAAAGCGAAACTATGGCTCCCTAAATACGGTTCCCAATCAGAGACAACGATAAGCACCTGACTCTGATTGAGAATCGCCTCAGGCAGCCAAGCCTAACAACAACCCTAATCAGCCACGATCCCAAATAATACAAACCCCAATACGAAAACAACATATAAACCCATGTCACACCCTGGCCTACCCAAACATATAACAAAAACACAAAATACAATGACCAAGGCGTGACACAACCTAAAGCTAACAATATACCTAGTAAGTTAAAGTATCTAGCTAGCACTCCTGTCATGTAGCTAGCTACAGTTACCCATAGCTGGATAGGTTGTTTTATAGTTTGGTAATTTATTCCAATACATTTCTGAGTTGCAGTAAATTGGACCTCCACTTAAGATGGCAATCAAACTGCATCTGGTTTCGATTGGGATTCCCCCAGAGAAAGTGGCTAGCACGATGGCTGAGGGGGTAAAAATAATGTGTTTGGACTGCAGCCCTGCTCTTTCCATGACATATACTGACCAGGTCAATCCAGGTGAAAGCTATGATCCCTTATTGATAAATCCACTTCAATTAGAGTAGATGATGTGGAGGAGTCAGGTTGAAGAAGGATTTTTAAGACTTGAGACAACTGAGACATGGATTGTGTATGTGTGCCAATTGTATTTGTCACATGCCGAATACAACAATATTTCACCTTACCGTGAAATGCTTACTTACAAGCCCTTGACCAACAATGCAGTTTTAAGAAAAATAAGAGTTAATAAAAAATATTTACTAAATCAAATAAAGTAAAAAATAGAAGAGCAACAATAAAATAACAGTAACGAGGCTTTATACAGTGGGAACCGTTACCGAGTCAATGTCCGGGAGTACAGGTTAGTCGAGGTCATTGAAGTATTATGTACAAGTAGGTAGGGGTAAAGTGACTATGCATAGATAATAAAAAGACAGTAGCAGCAGTTCAGCAGTCTTATGGCTTTGGGGTAGAAGCTGTTAAGAAGCCTTTTGAACCTAGACTTGGAGCTCTGGTACTGCTTACCGTGCGGTAGCAGAGATAACAGTCTATGACTAGTGTGGCTGGAGTCTTTGACAATTTTTAGGCCCTTCCTCTGACACCCGCTGGTATAGAGGTCCTGGATGGCAGGAAGCTTGGCCCCAGGAATGTACTGGGCCTTACGCACCTTGCGGTCAGAGGTCGAGCAGTTACTATACCAGGTGGTAATGCAACCAGTTAGGATGCTCTCGATGGTGCAGCTGTAGAACTTTTTCAGGATCTGATGACCCATGCCAAATCATTTCAGTCTCCTGAGAGGAATTAGGCGTTGTCATGCCCTCTTCATGACTGTCTTGGTGTGTTTGGACCATGATAGTTTGTTGGTGAGGTGGATAGCAAGGAACTTGAATCCCTCAACCTGCTCCACTACAGCCCCGTCGATAAGTATTGGGGCCTGCTCGGCCCTCCTTTTCCTGTAGTCCGCAATCATCTCCTTTGTTTTGATAACGTTGAGGGTTGTCTACAGAGGGTAGTGTGTACAGCCCAGTACATCCCCGGGGCCAAGCTTCCTGCTATCCAGGACCTCTATACCAGCGGGTGTCAGAGGAAGACCCTACAGAGGGTAGTGTGTACAGCCCAGTACATCCCCGGGGCCAAGCTTCCTGCTATCCAGGACCTCTATACAAGCGGGTGTCAGAGGAAGGCCCTACAGAGGGTAGTGTGTACAGCCCAGTACATCCCCGGGGCCAAGCTTCCTGCTATCCAGGACCTCTATACCAGCGGGTGTCAGAGGAAGACCCTACAGAGGGTAGTGTGTACAGCCCAGTACATCCCCGGGGCCAAGCTTCCTGCTATCCAGGACCTCTATACCAGCGGGTGTCAGAGGAAGACCCTATAGAGGGTAGTGTGTACAGCCCAGTACATCCCCGGGGCCAAGCTTCCTGCTATCCAGGACCTCTATACAAGCGGGTGTCAGAGGGCCCAAAAATTGTCAAAGACTCCAGCCACCCTAGTCATAGACTGTTTTCTCTGCTTCCGCACGGCAAGCGGTACCGGAGCGCCAAGTCTAGGCCCAAAAGGCTTCTTAACAGCTTCTACTCCCAAGCCATAAGACTCCTGAACAGCTAATAACAGGCTACCCAGACCCCTCTTTTACGCTGCTGCTACTCTCTGTTTATTATCTATGCATAGTCACTTTCTCTACCTACATGTACATATTACCTCAATTACTTCAACTAACCTGTGCCCCCACAGAATTGACTCTGTACCGGTACCCCCTGTATTTTACTGCTGCGGTTTAATTATTTTTTACTTTTATTTTCCATTTTTTACTTAACTTATTATTTTTTTATATATATATTTTCTTAAATCTTCTTAAGATTTGGTTATATAGGCTTGTAAGTAAGCATTTCACCGTAAGGTCTACACCTGTTGTATTTGGCACTAGTGACAAATTTTATTTTATTTGGTCCGGTATCTGGAGTAAAGCTATTTTCGGTCATAAGATACGATGCCAGAAACAATATGTAAAAAATAAGGAGCCCGTACAAAGGCATCCATCTCCTCCGGCGCCATTTACCATTCAGAGGGTGAATGGGCAAGACAAAGGATTGAAGTGCCTTTGAACGGGGTATGGTAGTAGGTGCCAGGCGCACTGGTCTGAGTGTATCAAGAACTGCAACGCTGCTCGTTTTTTCACGCTTAAGAGTTTCCTGTGTGTATCAAGAATGGTCTACGACCTGGGCCTCCCGAGTGGCGCAGCGGTCTAAGGTACTAGAGACATTACTACAGAGCCAGGTTTGATCCCAGGCTGTGGCACATCCGGCTGTGACTGGGAGACCCATGAGGCGGTGCACAATTGGCTCAGCATCGTCCGGGTTTGGGGGGGGGTGTAGATATAGGATCTTAATTTGAGCCAGTTTGCAACAGCAGGAAAATAATCCATTAGCAACAGCAAATTTGAATTATTATGTGGATCACAATTAATTGACATTTTCTGTCTGGGCAAATCAAGCCTGACATTTTAAAGTAGAAATTACAAACTTTAGAAGCCTTTTAAACCTTGAATACACTACCTTACAGGAAAATTCTCATCAACAAAAGTGATTAAATTAAGATTATATATATATATATATATATATATATATATATATATATATGTGTGTAGCTTAGAGGATGCTGTCCAAATGGCACCCTATTCACTCTATAGTGCATTTCTTTTGACCAGGACCCACAGGGCTTTGGCTGTCACTAGGGTCTTATAGCTCAGGAGGGACATGGTCCTTTTGTACTCTGTGCCTGTCATTCAGTTATTTACTCCCCCCGTCATCCCCTGTCCCCAACCGTCTCCTACCTTCTCAAGGGACATCTAGGCGCCGACAGAGTGACATCTGAGATGGCACTCTGATTTCTGTGAAAGCGCTGGGAATCAATGGTAAAAAGAAATCACTTGAAAGGAATGAGTTTTGCTGGCTCAGTCCATTGTGATGATTATGTCATTGATAAAGCATGTGTCAAATGGCATTGCTGCAATGCTAAATTATTTATCTGACTGCTGTGAATAATCAGAGTAGAGTAAGAGTAAATAAAGCCAATTCAGTTTTACTTCCTCACTCTCACCCCAGAAGTGAGTCGGCTTTATACTGTTTTAGCATTGGTCTTATTCTTTTAGCATGGGTTATTATTTTTTTATTATTATTATTATTATTTTTTACCCCTTTTTCTCCCCAATTTCGTGGTATCCAATTGTTGTAGTAGCTACTATCTTGTCTCATCGCTACAACTCCCGTACGGGCTCGGTAGAGACGAAGGTTGAAAGTCATGCATCCTCCGATACACAACCCAACCAGCTGTACTGCTTCTTAACACAGCACGCATCCAACCCGGAAGCCAGCAGCACCAATGTGTCGGAGGGTACACCGTGCACCTGGCAACCTTGGTTAGTGCGCACTGCGCCCGGCCCGCCACAGGAGTCGCTGGTGCGCGATGAGACAAGGACATCCCTACCGACCAAGCCCTCCCTAACCCGGACAACGCGAGGCCAATTGTGCGTCGCCCCAAGGACCTCCCGGTCGCGGCCGGTTACGACAGAGCCTGGGCGCGAACCCAGGGACTCTGATGGCACCCCACTGCGCCACCCGGGAGGCTAGTATGGGTTATTATTAGATGATTTGTAGTAACTGTGTCATTTTAGACACATTACACAGTATAGTAGTGTTCCAATGTTGTGATATAGATATTGTAGCATAACATACACTCACACTTGCTTATATAAATAAATACCATGCTTTTCTTGACAGGAAAAATTGCATAAGGCCTGTACTTACAGTACAGAACTACTGTATAACTGTAGACAATATAGCTTTCTAGTGAATACAAATGTGTATCTAAATGTGTATCTTAAAAAAGTAACAATCAGCTACTATTGTCCAGTTATTGATCACATGCTATGAAAAAACATTACATTCAAATTTGACATCACAAGAACTGACATTAATTTCCAATGGAAAACTTAATTAAGCTTGGATAAGTAGAGTCGGTCTCGACTTTGATAACAATTGTAGAAGCACATTAAAAAGGTGTGGATTCCTGTGGCAGTGAGGCAGTCAGTGGCTCGTTTAAAAAAACAATGCATTCTGGGTATATGGCTTTTTTAGTAAATTATCATAAAATGTGTCTATTGTTTGTTTATCGTGTAACATTTAGAGAATTAATTCAGATGATCTATCGTAGAGTGCAGGAGAACAATGTGTTTCTCTTTGGCAATCAACCAATGTAAATTGAGGCGCTCGTTAAAAGCGACATTGTAATTGCATTGTGGTGTTCTCCACTCAGATTTACTCTCATCAATAAATAAAATGGCATCAGCTGGCGTTTGATTATAGTGTGTTTGTTATTCTCAAGTAATGAGATTGTGCCGTTAAAGAGACAATGGATGATTTATATGGAAACATGAATTAAAAAGAAATGAGAATGGAGTTGCTTTTTTCCTACCCCCTACAGCAGGGGGTGATATTTCACACTCTCAGTGCTTGCAGCACTGCTTCCTAAGGATTATTGGATTTGTTTGTTGTTGTGACAAATAAGCCTGGGAATCTTTAGGTATGTGGTTTGGGCCAGCGTGGACATATCTTAAGAACAAAATTGACTTAGTGTTATATTATTTTCTCATATTATGTTGTCATTATGTTATTATTATCCAAGCTGTATCACATCCAGCCATGATTGGGAGTCTCATAGGGCAGCGCACAATTGGCCCAGCCTCGTCCGTTTCTGGCCTGGGGTAGGCCATCATTGTAAATAAGAATTTGTTCTTAACTGACTTGCCTAGTTAAATAAAGGGAGCATTTAAATAATAATAATAAGTTATTAGAGGCCTAATATCCAGGACCCATTTTGGATGTCTTGTTAAATTCTTCTATAACAGTGCTGAGATTAAAGACCTGTGTTGTGTACTGTAGTACATTTAGCCTTCTGTTCCAGTCATCAAAATAGAATAATTTAATGTCTGAGGAGAAAGGTAGGAAAAATGATCATAAACACAAGATATTTCTGTCATAAGGAAACCTTGGTTACACAATATTAGATTACCCCTTAAATGCAATATTACATACCCTAATGTAAATGAATTAACATTTATTTTGAAATATGACAATATTAATTAGACATCGTCACTGACTATACCTCGTGTTTTACTGTAGGAATGCTGTTGCCATTAAGCCAACTATATTGTACTATTGGATGACAAATTATACAAGTGTAGACTATTACAGTGCTAAGCTCTATCCAAGATGATAAATATGGACAGATCATGTTATCTAATTGATCTGAATAGATATATTCATGCTTATGAATTCCAATCTGTTAGGATCTTAATTAACTTTCTGTTTACCATTATGTAGTGCTAGCCGAGTATGCCCAATAATGTCTGTACCAAAAAAAATGTTGTGCTGCTGCAATTTTGTGTTGCTACCATGCTGTGATGTTATGTGTTGCTGCCATGCTGTGATGTTATGTGTTGCTACCATGCTGTGATGTTATGTGTTGCTGCCATGCTGTGATGTTATGTGTTGCTACCATGCTGTGATGTTATGTGTTGCTGCCATGCTGTGATGTTATGCGTTGCTACCATGCTGTGATGTTATGTGTTGCTGCCATGCTGTGATGTTATGTGTTGCTGCCATGCTGTGATGTTATGTGTTGCTACCATGCTGTGATGTTATGTGTTGCTACCATGCTGTGATGTTATGTGTTGCTACCATGCTGTGATGTTATGTGTTGCTGCCATGCTGTGATGTTATGTGTTGCTGCCATGCTGTGATGTTATGTGTTGCTACCATGCTGTGATGTTATGTGTTGCTGCCATGCTGTGATGTTATGTGTTGCTGCCATGCTGTGATGTTATGTGTTGCTACCATGCTGTGATGTTATGTGTTGCTACCATGCTGTGATGTTATGTGTTGCTGCCATGCTGTGATGTTATGTGATGCTACCATGCTGTGATGTTATGTGTTGCTACCATGCTGTGATGTTATGTGTTGCTGCCATGCTGTGATGTTATGTGTTGCTACCATGCTGTGAGGTTATGTGTTGCTGCCATGCTGTGATGTTATGTGTTGCTGCCATGCTGTGATGTTATGTGTTGCTGCCATGCTGTGATGTTATGTGTTGCTGCCATGCTGTGATGTTATGTGTTGCTGCCATGCTGTGATGTTATGTGTTGATACCATGCTGTGATGTTATGTGTTGCTGCCATGCTGTGATGTTATGTGTTGCTGCCATGCTGTGATGTTATGTGTTGCTGCCATGCTGTGATGTTATGTGTTGCTGCCATGCTGTGATGTTATGTGTTGCTACCATGCTGTGATGGTATGTGTTGCTGCCATGCTGTGATGTTATGTGTTGCTGCCATGCTGTGATGTTATGTGTTGCTGCCATGCTGTGATGTTATGTGTTGCTACCATTCTGTGATGTTATGTGTTGCTACCATTCTGTGATGTTATGTGTTGCTGCCATGCTGTGATGTTATGTGTTGCTGCCATGCTGTGATGTTATGTGTTGCTGCCATGCTGTGATGGTATGTGTTGCTGCCATGCTGTGATGTTATGTGTTGCTGCCATGCTGTGATGTTATGTTTTTTCCTGCCATGCTGTGATGTTATGTGTTGCTGCCATGCTGTGATGGTATGTGTTGCTGCCATGCTGTGATGTTATGTGTTGCTGCCATGCTGTGATGTTATGTGTTGCTGCCATGCTGTGATGGTATGTGTTGCTGCCATGCTGTGATGGTATGTGTTGCTGCCATGCTGTGATGTTATGTGTTGCTGCCATGCTGTGATGTTATGTGTTGCTGCCATGCTGTGATGTTATGTGTTGATGCCATGCTGTGATGTTATGTGTTGCTGCCATGCTGTGATGTTATGTGTTGCTGTGATGTTATGTGTTGCTGCCATGCTGTGATGTTATGTGTTGCTGCCATGCTGTGATGTTATGTGTTGCTGCCATGCTGTGATGTTATGTGTTGCTACCATTCTGTGATGTTATGTGTTGCTGCCATGCTGTGATGTTATGTGTTGCTGCCATGCTGTGATGTTATGTGTTGCTGCCATGCTGTGATGGTATGTGTTGCTGCCATGCTGTGATGGTATGTGTTGCTGCCATGCTGTGATGTTATGTGTTGCTGCCATGCTGTGATGGTATGTGTTGCTGCCATGCTGTGATGGTATGTGTTGCTGCCATGCTGTGATGTTATGTGTTGCTACCATGCTGTGATGTTATGTGTTGCTGCCATGCTGTGATGTTATGTGTTGCTGCCATGCTGTGATGTTATGTGTTGCTGCCATGCTGTGATGTTATGTGTTGCTGTGATGTTATGTGTTGCTGCCATGCTGTGATGTTATGTGTTGCTGCCATGCTGTGATGTTATGTGTTGCTGCCATGCTGTGATGGTATGTGGTGCTACCATGCTGTCATGTTATGTGTTGCTGCCATGCTGTGATGGTATGTGTTGCTGCCATGCTGTGATGTTATGTGTTGCTGCCATGCTGTGATGTTATGTGTTGCTGCCATGCTGTGATGGTATGTGTTGCTGCCATGCTGTGATGTTATGTGTTGCTGCCATGCTGTGATGTTATGTGTTGCTGCCATGCTGTGATGTTATGTGTTGCTGCCATGCTGTGATGTTATGTGTTGCTGCCATGCTGTGATGTTATGTGTTGCTGCCATGCTGTGATGGTATGTGGTGCTACCATGCTGTGATGTTATGTGTTGCTGCCATGCTGTGATGGTATGCGTTGCTGCCATGCTGTGATGTTATGTGTTGCTGCCATGCTGTGATGTTATGTGTTGCTGCCATGCTGTGATGGTATGTGGTGCTACCATGCTGTGATGTTATGTGTTGCTGCCATGCTGTGATGGTATGCGTTGCTGCCATGCTGTGATGGTATGCGTTGCTGCCATGCTGTGATGTTATGTGTTGCTGCCATGCTGTGATGGTATGTGGTGCTACCATGCTGTGATGTTATGTGTTGCTTCCATGCTGTGATGGTATGCGTTGCTGCCATGCTGTGATGTTATGTGTTGCTGCCATGCTGTGATGTTATGTGTTGCTGCCATGCTGTGATGGTATGTGGTGCTACCATGCTGTGATGTTATGTGTTGCTGCCATGCTGTGATGGTATGCGTTGCTGCCATGCTGTGATGTTATGTGTTGCTGCCATGCTGTGATGTTATGTGTTGATGCCATGCTGTGATGTTATGTGTTGCTGCCATGCTGTGATGTTATGTGTTGCTGTGATGTTATGTGTTGCTGCCATGCTGTGATGTTATGTGTTGCTGCCATGCTGTGATGTTATGTGTTGCTGCCATGCTGTGATGTTATGTGTTGCTACCATTCTGTGATGTTATGTGTTGCTGCCATGCTGTGATGTTATGTGTTGCTGCCATGCTGTGATGTTATGTGTTGCTGCCATGCTGTGATGGTATGTGTTGCTGCCATGCTGTGATGGTATGTGTTGCTGCCATGCTGTGATGTTATGTGTTGCTGCCATGCTGTGATGGTATGTGTTGCTGCCATGCTGTGATGGTATGTGTTGCTGCCATGCTGTGATGTTATGTGTTGCTACCATGCTGTGATGTTATGTGTTGCTGCCATGCTGTGATGTTATGTGTTGCTGCCATGCTGTGATGTTATGTGTTGCTGCCATGCTGTGATGTTATGTGTTGCTGTGATGTTATGTGTTGCTGCCATGCTGTGATGTTATGTGTTGCTGCCATGCTGTGATGTTATGTGTTGCTGCCATGCTGTGATGGTATGTGGTGCTACCATGCTGTGATGTTATGTGTTGCTGCCATGCTGTGATGGTATGTGTTGCTGCCATGCTGTGATGTTATGTGTTGCTGCCATGCTGTGATGTTATGTGTTGCTGCCATGCTGTGATGGTATGTGTTGCTGCCATGCTGTGATGTTATGTGTTGCTGCCATGCTGTGATGTTATGTGTTGCTGCCATGCTGTGATGTTATGTGTTGCTGCCATGCTGTGATGTTATGTGTTGCTGCCATGCTGTGATGTTATGTGTTGCTGCCATGCTGTGATGGTATGTGGTGCTACCATGCTGTGATGTTATGTGTTGCTGCCATGCTGTGATGGTATGCGTTGCTGCCATGCTGTGATGTTATGTGTTGCTGCCATGCTGTGATGTTATGTGTTGCTGCCATGCTGTGATGGTATGTGGTGCTACCATGCTGTGATGTTATGTGTTGCTGCCATGCTGTGATGGTATGCGTTGCTGCCATGCTGTGATGGTATGCGTTGCTGCCATGCTGTGATGTTATGTGTTGCTGCCATGCTGTGATGGTATGTGGTGCTACCATGCTGTGATGTTATGTGTTGCTTCCATGCTGTGATGGTATGCGTTGCTGCCATGCTGTGATGTTATGTGTTGCTGCCATGCTGTGATGTTATGTGTTGCTGCCATGCTGTGATGTTATGTGTTGCTGCCATGCTGTGATGTTATGTGTTGCTGTGATGTTATGTGTTGCTGCCATGCTGTGATGTTATGTGTTGCTGCCATGCTGTGATGTTATGTGTTGCTGCCATGCTGTGATGGTATGTGGTGCTACCATGCTGTGATGTTATGTGTTGCTGCCATGCTGTGATGGTATGTGTTGCTGCCATGCTGTGATGTTATGTGTTGCTGCCATGCTGTGATGTTATGTGTTGCTGCCATGCTGTGATGGTATGTGTTGCTGCCATGCTGTGATGTTATGTGTTGCTGCCATGCTGTGATGTTATGTGTTGCTGCCATGCTGTGATGTTATGTGTTGCTGCCATGCTGTGATGTTATGTGTTGCTGCCATGCTGTGATGTTATGTGTTGCTGCCATGCTGTGATGGTATGTGGTGCTACCATGCTGTGATGTTATGTGTTGCTGCCATGCTGTGATGGTATGCGTTGCTGCCATGCTGTGATGTTATGTGTTGCTGCCATGCTGTGATGTTATGTGTTGCTGCCATGCTGTGATGGTATGTGGTGCTACCATGCTGTGATGTTATGTGTTGCTGCCATGCTGTGATGGTATGCGTTGCTGCCATGCTGTGATGGTATGCGTTGCTGCCATGCTGTGATGTTATGTGTTGCTGCCATGCTGTGATGGTATGTGGTGCTACCATGCTGTGATGTTATGTGTTGCTTCCATGCTGTGATGGTATGCGTTGCTGCCATGCTGTGATGTTATGTGTTGCTGCCATGCTGTGATGTTATGTGTTGCTGCCATGCTGTGATGGTATGTGGTGCTACCATGCTGTGATGTTATGTGTTGCTGCCATGCTGTGATGGTATGCGTTGCTGCCATGCTGTGATGTTATGTGTTGCTGCCATGCTGTGATGTTATGTGTTGCTGCCATGCTGTGATGGTATGTGGTGCTACCATGCTGTGATGTTATGTGTTGCTGCCATGCTGTGATGGTATGTGTTGCTGCCATGCTGTGATGTTATGTGTTGCTGCCATGCTGTGATGGTATGTGGTGCTACCATGCTGTGATGTTATGTGTTGCTTCCATGCTGTGATGGTATGCGTTGCTGCCATGCTGTGATGTTATGTGTTGCTGCCATGCTGTGATGTTATGCGTTGCTGCCATGCTGTGATGGTATGTGGTGCTACCATGCTGTGATGTTATGTGTTGCTGCCATGCTGTGATGGTATGCGTTGCTGCCATGCTGTGATGTTATGTGTTGCTGCCATGCTGTGATGTTATGTGTTGCTGCCATGCTGTGATGGTATGTGGTGCTACCATGCTGTGATGTTATGTGTTGCTGCCATGCTGTGATGGTATGTGTTGCTGCCATGCTGTGATGATATGTGTTGCTGCCATGCTGTGATGGTATGCGTTGCTGCCATGCTGTGATGTTATGTGTTGCTGCCATGCTGTGATGGTATGTGGTGCTACCATGCTGTGATGTTATGTGTTGCTGCCATGCTGTGATGGTATGTGTTGCTGCCATGCTGTGATGTTATGTGTTGCTGCCATGCTGTGATGTTATGTGTTGCTGCCATGCTGTGATGGTATGTGTTGCTGCCATGCTGTGATGTTATGTGTTGCTGCCATGCTGTGATGTTATGTGTTGCTGCCATGCTGTGATGTTATGTGTTGCTGCCATGCTGTGATGTTATGTGTTGCTGCCATGCTGTGATGTTATGTGTTGCTGCCATGCTGTGATGGTATGTGGTGCTACCATGCTGTGATGTTATGTGTTGCTGCCATGCTGTGATGGTATGCGTTGCTGCCATGCTGTGATGTTATGTGTTGCTGCCATGCTGTGATGTTATGTGTTGCTGCCATGCTGTGATGGTATGTGGTGCTACCATGCTGTGATGTTATGTGTTGCTGCCATGCTGTGATGGTATGCGTTGCTGCCATGCTGTGATGGTATGCGTTGCTGCCATGCTGTGATGTTATGTGTTGCTGCCATGCTGTGATGGTATGTGGTGCTACCATGCTGTGATGTTATGTGTTGCTTCCATGCTGTGATGGTATGCGTTGCTTCCATGCTGTGATGTTATGTGTTGCTGCCATGCTGTGATGTTATGTGTTGCTGCCATGCTGTGATGGTATGTGGTGCTACCATACTGTGATGTTATGTGTTGCTGCCATGCTGTGATGGTATGCGTTGCTGCCATGCTGTGATGTTATGTGTTGCTGCCATGCTGTGATGTTATGTGTTGCTGCCATGCTGTGATGGTATGTGGTGCTACCATGCTGTGATGTTATGTGTTGCTGCCATGCTGTGATGGTATGTGTTGCTGCCATGCTGTGATGTTATGTGTTGCTGCCATGCTGTGATGTTATGTGTTGCTGCCATGCTGTGATGGTATGTGGTGCTACCATGCTGTGATGTTATGTGTTGCTGCCATGCTGTGATGGTATGCGTTGCTGCCATGCTGTGATGTTATGTGTTGCTGCCATGCTGTGATGTTATGTGTTGCTGCCATGCTGTGATGTTATGTGTTGCTGCCATGCTGTGATGTTATGTGTTGCTGCCATGCTGTGATGTTATGTGTTGCTGCCATGCTGTGATGGTATGTGTTGCTGCCATGCTGTGATGGTATGTGTTGCTGCCATGCTGTGATGTTATGTGTTGCTGCCATGCTATGTTGATGTCTTTGGCCTCTCTTTATGTGGTGTTGTGTTGTCTCTTTTGTCATGACATGTGTTTTGTCCTATATTTTAATATTTAAATTTTTAATCACAGCCCCCGTCCCTGCAGGAGGCCTTTTGCCTTTTGGTAGGCCGTCATTGTAAATAAGAATAAAATTCTGCTTTGTGTTTCAAGCCTCTCCAGTACAACATTTGTCAAATAGTCGTTAGAGCCTGAGAGCTGAATAGATTGGTGTATTTAAGGCTGGGAGTCGAGTGGTAAGAATGTTTGTGTGAGCGAGCCACCACGTTAAAAGACACCAGAACATCCAGACCTGAGTAAACTTTCTGAGTAGGCCTAGCTATGCAACAGGTATAGGTACAAGGACAAACTTAACAGTCTATTCACTTTAAATAATTGAGAACCTATTCACTCCAGGATTTCTTAAAACATTTCTTAAACGTGAATGTGGAGGTGTATGTAGCAAATATATTTTCTAGTCAATTATATTTTCTGGGCAATTACTTGACCATCTTTTGAGTTAACTTTCAAAAGAGAAGGATGCATCACTGCACTTCAACGACAGCATCCTAAACTCCCCCGACATCTATTTTGTACAATACAGATATACAGTACCGCAAATGGTACATACTCAGTCAAATGTAATTTCGTGTAGCTATATTTACTCAATGTAGACTCATTGATATGGACATTATATGATTACAGTATATTTAGCATTCTGATTCTATGATATCTTATTTCTATGACATTCTATATCTGGAGGAATATCTTCATCAGAAAATATAACCTGCCCAGGGACTGCAGTTGAAAATTAGCTGGCTGGCTAAAACGGGCACTTTTAAAGTAATGTGGATTCATGTGCACTGTCCCTGTAAAACTAAATTAAGTAAAGTCAAGTAAAATAAGGGTAGTGTCTAGTGCTTGTAGTTTCCTATCCATTCCACCTGCTTTGGTGCAACTGATGGTGTACAGCTTTAACTAACCAACTCATGTAGAATTAATGAAGGACAATTACCCATTAATGACATACATGCATCTTTGTCATGGCCATTTGACACCTAGGCAGGATAAGGACCAATAGCTGTGCTGCAAATAAAGAGAAAGACAACTTACTTCTGGTTTTCTGTGACATCGGAGAGGAGTAGAAGTCTCTACACCAATGAGATGAGGTACAACCTGAAATCACAAGAGCATTTAGAAAGAAGAGGTGCGACTCTTCGTCTCAGTTAAAATCTTGATGCTTGCTTTATTTATCTAGATGCAGATGCTTTATTTATCTTATATACAATATGTAGGGTGAAAACGCGCTTTAGTGAAGAAATGTAACTTCCTTGTGATATAAAATGGCTTTTACCAACACAAATATGATTATTCATGTTCTGAATTGTTCTGTGGGTTCTTTCACTAACATTTAATTAAGAGTATATCCAAAAAGTCAGATTTCGTGACCAAATACATCCGATAATAAGCACCGAGCTCTGTTGACATAGTGGTGCAGCTTTCTCGCTGCAACTTTTTCCGGACTTTACATGTTGTGGTGGTCTTCTTCTTCAAAAAAATCTGCAGGTTACAAAAAGCTACATTTACATGACACGAGCTGAATTAAATGTGAAATGCTTTGAAAATAAAAAGGCGTGCGGTATGCTCAGTGCTCCGTTGACATTACACAGAGATACGCTATTGCGAGAAATCTTTAAAAAATATATATTGTCAAAATGAATATATTGCCACGGCTGAATTTCTGTAGTTCAATGCTTCCCATGGTTTCCCCTTCTGGCTATTGGGATACAATTCATTGTGAGGTTTCAAAATGTACATGGGAAGGTAAACGATCCTGGATAAAATATGCACATTTACAAAGAGGGACAGATGTTGGAGGACTATCCGTACCAAACTTTAAATTGTATTTCAAGGCACTAGTATTTCACCCCATCCTAATTTGGTTTAGACAGGATTCTGCCCTCTGGCTGAGTAAAGAGAGAAATATGGTGTCTCCTATTGCCCTGGAAGAGTTGGTCTTCACTGATATACTGTATCCCTTAAACAATGTCAACTATGCTTTGGTCCTATTATTGGTCCTACACAGACTTTGGTCCTACATAGATTGTATTTAACGCCAAGGAAAGGTTTATGATGAAATTACTCCTGAACTTCCAACTGTTCACTGTGTGCCCTAAATCAGGTAGGCACATTCCTTCATATGATGTGGGAGTGCCCTGCAGTTAAATGCTTCTGAGGCAAAGTTACAAAATTCATTTCAAAGTAGATTAACTTAAATATTCAATGCTTTGCATCTATTATGTTACTTAACGATGATAGCCCCTTGAATCTCTCCATCAATCAGAGAAGATTACTGCTGGAAGGCAGCACTGATGCCAAAAACATTTGGCTCTAAGATGGCAACCACCTCACTCTCTCCCATTTAACCAGTGGATACAGTTACTATTAGAAGTTATAACGTTAGAATTATCGACATAGAGAATGATCGGTGCTATTCAAGGAACAATTGAGGTCTGGACAAATATACTTGAATCTGTAAAGAACAATCTCAGCTACAAACCAATAACATTTATATTTATTTTGTCTTTTGTTCCTTAATTTATTTTTATTTTTATCTGACCTCTTTTTATTTATTTACCCTAATTTTGGCCATTCTACAAGTGTAAAAACTCCAATAAGTGTAAAAACCTATTGTACCCATTGGTCAACATATGTGTTTATCCCTAATATATGCCAAACTCCTGGGGTGTCAGGGTAGCCTAGTGGTTAGAGCGTTGGACTAGTAACTGGAAGGTTGCAAATTCAAACCCCCGAGCTGACAAGGTACAATTCATGAACAGGCAGTTAACACACGGTTCCTAGGCTGTCACTGAAAATGAGAATTTGTTCTTAACTGACTTGCCGAGTTAAATAAAGGTCAAATTTAAAAAAAAATGTAAAACTCAATGTGTTATTGACAATTATTATATCAAGGTATTGTGTATATTTTAAATCTCTTATAAAGGGGATAGAAAATATAAACCGACTTGTAAGTCCTTATTCATTTTCAAGTTGCCTGCCTACGCAGTATGGTTAACCTTTTATTAGAGAATATCCAACATACTGTATTTCCCTCACTCTTACTCATTGAATTCCAATTTGTATGTAGTCGGGGCATGAATATTGCATAACCTTCCTCCTTTTGAGACAGAGGCAGAAAATTGTACATGAAGCACAAATCAATGTTCTACAAATATACATTCATTCAAGTTGAATTGCAAGAGTTACTGAATTATTGTTACCTTGAGGCTGATTTAGCAGCAATAAAGGGTACCACTACATTGTCCAACCTTTGTGTGCTTACTTTTTATTCCAACATGTTTGCACTTAATTACTTAGTTATTACTGCTTATTAATTCTGTTTTTTTCCACTGATTTCACCAGCCATGGTATTTTTGTGTATAATGTCTTCCACTGAGGAATATGCATAGAACTAAGAATGAGAATACTATAATGGAAATTAACCTTCTTATGATAGTCTAATGGACAGCCATTTTGTTCAGCGAGTTGGTCAACCATGGTTTGCCAGTGCCGAGAAAATATACTGTGTAAAATCATGCATTTTAAGAATGTACATGCACTGTTAGCTAGCTAGCCAGACAGTGTTGGAGGATCTTTTCCCCCAATATGTCGTTATCAATAAAACATTTCATAATACAGTACAGAGCGTTCAATTTGGCTGCTGGAGAGCAAGGAGACCCCAGTTCCGCTAAAACCATTGACAATTTTGTGCCATTTTCAAGGGATTGTTAATTAAATGTAATAGCTATCTTTTTGGTTTTAATATCATCACCTCTACACATCCAGTTATGCCACATTTAGCTAGCTCTGTCATGAGAGTTATATAACAAGTAACTGCAACCTTCTCATGATCAGTAAACATCAATTGATCATGTCATTTCAGATACATGAGGGCAGCCTATCCATTTGGCATTAGCTAGCTAAGCAAACAACTTGTGTCATTTAACTTGTCATCTGAGATTAGGTTTTTGGAAAGAGCTTTACATCGGCAAGTCAGTCGGAATACTGTCATCACCATTATAGAAAGAAAATCTAACAATATTTGGATATAGCCATCTAGTTTATCCCCTGAATGTTAAAATTGTTAATTAGCCATATTTGTGTGATCTATTATTAGCTAGCTAGCCAATTTGACATGGTCCATCAATCAATGTAGCCTATCATGTCTGTCTGCAGCAGTCATGATTAAACACCCTTAAAAACAATGTTGATGTCACGCCCTGGTCATTATATTTTGTGTTTTTGGTATATGTTTGGGTAGCCAGGGTGTGACATGGGTTTATATGTTGTGTTTTCGTATTGGGGTTTGTAGTATTTGGGATTGTGTATGATTAGGGGTGTGTCTAGTTAGGCTTGGCTGCCTGAGGCGATTCTCAATTAGAGTCAGCTGCTTATCGTTGTCTCTGATTGGGAACCGTATTTAGGCAGCCTGAGTTCGCGTTGTATTTTGTGGGTGTTTGTACCTGTCTCTGTGTTACTCACCAGATAGGCTGTAATTAGTTCACGTTCCGTTTGTTGTTTTCTCTTATATCAGTTATTTCATGTACCGCATTTATCTTCATTAAAGTCATGAATAACCTACACGCTGCATTTCGGTCTGACTCTCTTCATACAACAGACGAACGTCATTACAGAAACACCCACCACTCACAGACCGAGCAGCATGTGAACTGGCAGGATCTGAAGGAGGACGTTATGGACAGCAGCAGCAGGGATTATACGACGTGGGAAGAAATCGACAGGTGGGCGGCCGACCCAGAGCGAGTGCAGGAGCCCGCCTGGGATTCCCTACAGCAATGCGAGGAGGGCTATAGAGGTATGGATTCGAGAAGGAAAGCAGGGCTATACAGAGCGAAAACGGAAAGTAACGGGGGAAAGCGCAGAGAGAGAGTGGCTGAGTCAGGAGTCAGACCTGAGCCAACTCTCCCTGTTAATCGTGAAGAACAGTTGCAGTGGGAGAGACTGCACCATTTGGAGATTTGGACATGGGAGGAGGAATTAGACGGTAAAGGACCCTGGGCGCAGCCGGGAGAATATCGCCGTCCCAAGGAGGAAATAGAAGCAGCTAAAGCGGAGAGGCGCAGGTATGAGGAGGCAGCATGGCGACGCGGTTGGAAACCGGAAAATCACCCCAAAAAATGTATTGGGGGGGGCTAGAGGGGAGAGTAGTTATGCCAGGTAGGAGACCTGCGCATACTCCCTGTGCTCACCGTTGGGCTAGAGAGACCGGGCAGGCACCATGTTATGCTATGGAGCGCACGGTGTTTCCAGTGCGGGTGCAGAGCCAGCTGCGACACATACCAGCCCTTCCTATTGGCCGGGCTAGAGTGGGCATCGAGCCAGGTAAGCTTGGGCAGGCTCGGTGCTCAAGAGCTCCAGTGCGCCTGCACGGTCCGGTCTATCCAGAGCCACCTCTACACACCAGTCCTCCGGTAGCAGCTCCCCGCACCAGGCTTCCTGTGCGTGTCCTCGCGCCAGTACCACCAGTTCCAGCACCACGCACCAGGCCTCCAGTGCGCCTCGCCTGTTCAGCGCAGCCAGATCCTTTCTCCTCTCCTGCGCTGCCGGAGTCTCCTGTCAGTCCAGCGCCGCCAGTGCTCCCAGTCGGCCCAGCGCGTCCAGTGTGCCTTGCCTGTTTAGCGCAGCCAGAGCTTTTCTCCTCTCCTGCGCTGCTGGATTCTCCTGTCTGTCCAGCGCCGCCAGTGCTCCCAGTCTGCCCAGTGCTCCCAGTCTGCCCAGTGCTCCCAGTCTGCCCAGTGCTCCCAGTCTGCCCAGTGCTCCCAGTCTGCCCAGTGCTCCCAGGAGAGAAAGTGGAGAAAGTGGATTATCCCAGGACGCGAAGGAGAGGAAATAGGACATTAATGGAGTGGGGTCCACGTCCTGAGCCAGAACCGCCACCATGGACAGACGCCCACCCGGACCCTCCCTAAGCTCTTGAGGTGCGTCCCGGAGTCCGCACCTTAGGGGGGGGGGGTTCTGTCACGCCCTGGTCATTATATTTTGTGTTTTTGGTATATGTTTGGGTAGCCAGGGTGTGACATGGGTTTATATGTTGTGTTTTCGTATTGGGGTTTGTAGTATTTGGGATTGTGTATGATTAGGGGTGTGTCTAGTTAGGCTTGGCTGTCTGAGGCGATTCTCAATTGGAGTCAGCTGCTTATCGTTGTCTCTGATTGGGAACCGTATTTAGGCAGCCTGAGTTCGCGTTGTATTTTGTGGGTGTTTGTACCTGTCTCTGTGTTACTCACCAGATAGGCTGTAATTAGTTCACGTTCCGTTTGTTGTTTTCTCTTATATCAGTTATTTCATGTACCGCATTTATCTTCATTAAAGTCACGAGTAACCTACACGCTGCATTTCGGTCTGACTCTCTTCATACAACAGAGGAACGTCGTTACAGTTGAAAAGCTACATTTGCTAGGTAGGCCTAAGTTGGTTGAAGAAAAAAGTACATGTCACGCCCTGACCTTAGTTATCTTTGTTTTCTTTATTATTTTGGTTAGGTCAGGGTGTAACAAGGGTGGTTGGTTTAGTTTTAGTCCTGTCTAGAGTTTTTTGTATATCTATGGGGTTTTAGTATGTCTAGGTATATGTAGGTCTATGGTGGCCTGAATTGGTTCCCAATCAGAGACAGCTGTTTATCGTTGTCTCTGATTGGGGATCCTATTTAGGTTGCCATTTTCCCTTTTGGTTTTGTGGGTTATTGTCTATGTGTAGTTGTGTACTTCACGTTCGTTTTGTTATTTTGTTTGTTTAGTGTCCTTCGTTTAAATAAAAAATAATGTACTCATCTCACGCTGCGCCTTGGTCTCCTCGTTATGATGAACGTGACAGAATAACCCATCAAACAAGGACCAAGCAGCGTGAAAAGGAGGAACAGCGCTTAATGGGCAGATGGACCTGGGAGGAAATATTAGATGGAGCAGGACCTTTGACATAGCCGGGGGAGTATCGCCGTCCTAAGGAGGGGTTAGAGGCAGCAAAAGCGGAACGGAGATGCTACGAGGAGAAATACATGAGAATAGAGGAAGAGTGAAGATATGAAGGTACACGGCTAGCATGGAAGCCCGAGAGGCAGCATTGAGTGTTTTTTGTATATCTATGGGGTTTTAGTATGTCTAGGTATATGTAGGTCTATGGTGGCTGGAATTGGTTCCCAATCAGAGATAGCTGTTTATCGTTGTTTCTGATTGGGGATCCTATTTAGGTTGCCATTTTCCCTTTTGGTTTTGTGGGTTATTGTCTATGTGTAGTTGCATGTCAGCACTCGTGATTATAGCTTGTTATTTTGTTAGTTTGTTTAGTGGTCTTCGTTTAAATAAAGAAGAATGTATTCATCTCATGCTGCGCCTTGGTCTCCTCGTTATGATGAACGTGACAGTACATTAGGTCTACTTACCACTATATGTTTAGCTAACTGTACAAAGTTTCTACCGGTAGCTTGCAAGTAAACATTATCAGCTAACAGTAAATCGGCAAATGTGCCCTTCTGCTACTTGACAGGCAGAGCCCCCAAAGGATGGAAAATTGACCGAAACCACTCATACATGTCAGGTATAGTTCACTTTTATTTTATATTACTAAAAAATCAAATTAATGGTGGCCAATATTAAGAGATAGTGACTATTCTTACATTACAATTACATGAACAAGTGATGTTTACTGATCATGAAAAGCATGCAAATACTTGGTGAGAGCATCCTGACTGGATGCATCACTGCCTGGTATGGCAACTGCTCAGCCTCCGAGCGCAAGGCACTACAGAGGGTAGTGCGTACGGCCCAGTACATCACTGGGGCCAAGCTTCCTGTCATCCAGAACCTCTATACAAGGCGGTGTCAGAGGAAGGCCCTAAAAATGGTCAAAGGCTCCAGCCACCCAAGTCATAAACTGTTCTCTCTGTTACAGCACGGAAAGCGGTACAGGAGCGCCAGTTTAGGTCCAAGAGGCTTCTAAACAGAGCTTCTACCCCCAAGCCATAAGACTCCTGAACATCTAATCAAATGGCTTCCCAGACTATTTGCATTGCCCCTTCTTTACTTCGCTGCTACTCTCTGTTATTATCTATGCATAGTCACTTTAATAACTCTACCTACATGTACATATTACCTCAAATACCTTAACTAACCGGTGCCCCCCCCGCACATTGATTCTGTACAGGTACCTCCTGTATAGTCTCCCTATTGTTATTTTACTACTGCTCGTTAATTATTTGTTACTTTAATCTCTTACTTTTTTAATGTATTTTCTTAAAACTGCATTGTTGGTTAAGGGCTTGTAAGTAAGCACTTCACTGTAAGGTTGTTGTATTCGGCGCATGTGACTAATAGAATTTGATTTGATGATAGAGCTAAATATGTGCAATTGTTTTGCATGGAATAATTTGAAATGTGTAGTTCTGACTATGCTTTAAATAGGTGATATTACAACCAAATAGTTCATATTTATTTAACAATCCCTTTAAAATGGCACAAAGTTGCCAATGGTTTTAGTGGAGCTGGGGGTCCCTGACCAATATGGCTGCCATTTTCATCCCATTCTGAAACCTTGAGGGTTTATGACATAGTAATATGACTCTAGTAATCTAATAGGATTTCTATGAGCATATGCCTAGGTTTGAATATACAGTGTTCCAATTCATAGTAGTTGTTATAGTAGTTTGCAATACAGTAAATTTAGCAACTACTGTTCACATTTTGCAACAAAATGTGATTGTTTTTCTCACTGAAATGAAACCATAAAAATTATGAATAAACAGACCAATCTCTTTCACAAATTCTAAACATGAAACTATTAATTTGTTATAGCCAATGCATGTATGTTGTTTTAGCCACTCCATGTATGTTGTTATGTATGCTGTTATAGCTGCTGCACGTATGTTGTAATAGCCATGGCACATATGTTGTTATAGCCACTGCATGTAGGCTGTTATAGCCACTGCATGTAGGCTGTTATAGCCACTGCATGTAGGCTGTTATAGCCGCTGCACGTATGTTGTAATAGCCACGGCACATATGTTGTTATAGCCACTGCATGTAGGCTGTTATAGCCACTACATGTAGGCTGTTATAGCCACGGCACATATGTTGTTATAGCCACTGCATGTAGGCTGTTATAGCCACTGCATGTAGGCTGTTATAGCCACTGCATGTAGGCTGTTATAGCCACTGCATGTAGGCTGTTATAGCCACTGCGTGTTTGCTGTTATAGCCACTGCATGTAGGCTGTTATAGCCACTACATGTAGGCTGTTATAGCCACGGCACATATGTTGTTATAGCCACTGCATGTAGGCTGTTATAGCCACTGCATGTAGGCTGTTATAGCCATTTTACATATGTTGTTATAGCCATTTTACATACTGTCACGCCTTGGTCTTAGTATTTTGAGTTTTCTTTATTTATTTGGTTGGCCAGGGTGTGACATGGGTTTATTTTCTGGTGTGTTTTTGTATTGGGGTTTTAGTAGGTATTGGGATTGTGGCTGAGTAGGGTTGTCTAGGAAAGTCTATGGTTGCCTGAGGCGGTTCTTAATCAGAGGCAGGTGATTTTCGTTGTCTCTGATTGGGAACCATATTTAGGCAGCCATATTCTTTGAGTGTTTCGTGGGTGATTGTTCCTGTCTCTGTGTTAGTTGTCACCAGATAGGCTGTATAGGTTTTCACATTTTCGTTTGTTGTTTTTGTATTGTTCGTGTTTTTTCTTTATTAAAGATGTATCGAACTAACCACGCTGCATTTTGGTCCGACTATCCTTCGACGGAAGAAAACCATAACACATATGCTGTTATAGCCACTGCATGTATGTTATAGCCACTGCACCAATGTTGTTATAGCCACTGCATGTATGCTGTTATAGCTACTGCATGTTTGTTGTTATCGCCACTGCACCAATGTTGTTATAGCCACTGCATGTGAGGACAGACGATGAACACAAGAAGCAAGTACAGGGAGTGAACATTTAATGAAACAAGGACAGGAACAGAATACAGACAGCGTCTGGACAGGAGTCAACAAAAATGACATTAATGCTGACGCAGGGACCAAACCGAGGAACAGACAGGAGGGGCAATCAACAAGGCAATGGAGTCCATTTGAGTCCAGCGAGCGCTGATGCGCGTAATGATGGTGACAGGTGTGCACAATGATGGACAGCCAGGCGCTCGAGGAGGAGCGGGAGCAGTACCCCCCCCCCACCTCCAGGGTGAGCCTGACGGGCCGGCCGAGGGACAAACAGGCTGAGGCATAGAAACCCGACGAGCCAGCTGGCGTGGGAGCCTGACGAGCCGGCTGAGGCATCCCTTTTTTATTTAACCAGGCAAGTTAGTTAAGAACAGATTCTTATTTTCAATGATGGCCTAGGAACAGTGGGTTAACTGCCTGTTCAGGGGCACAACGACAGATTTGTACCTTGTCAGCTCGGGGGTTTGAACTTGCAACCTTCCGGTTACTAGTCCAACGCTCTAACCACTAGTCCAACGCTCTAACCACTAGGCTACCCTGCCGCATGACGTGGGATGTGAGCCTGCTGATTTGCCGACTGAGGCGTGGGACCCCAACAAGCCGGCTGAGGCATGATGTGGGATGGGCACATGCCGAGCAAACCAAGGCAAGGTAACCACTCAAGCCAGCTAAGGCGTGGAAGCCCGGCGAGCCAACTGAGGCCTCCCCGGTTCCTACAGCATCCGGACCCGACGTCACCAACAAAACATGATGCTGATGATGCTTCAAATATTTGTGTCAGCATTCTGAGGACAGACGCTGGAGACGAGAAGCAAGTACAGGGAGTGAACATGTAATGAAACAAGGACAGGAACAGAATACAGACAGCATCTGGACAGGGGAAAACAAAACCGACAACGATGACAAAGGGATCTAACTGAGGAACAGATAGATATAGGAGGTGCAAAGAGAAACTCTGCCTAGAAGGCCAGCATCCTGGAGTCACCTCTTCATTGTTAACGTTGAGATTGGTGTTTTGCGGGTGCTATGTAATGAAGCTGCCAGTTGAGGACTTGTGAGGCGTCTGTTTCTCAAACTAGACACACTAGACACCAGGGCCTCCCACTCCTCTTTCTATTCTGGTTAGGGCCAGTTTGTGCTGTTCTGTGAAGGGAGTAGTACACAGCGGTGTACAAGATCTTCAATTTCTTGGAAATACCTCGCATGGAATTGCCTTCATTTCTCGGGACAAGAATGGACTGATGAGTTTCATAAGAAAGTGCTTTGTTTCTGGCCATTTTGAGCCTGTAATCGAACCCACAGATGCTGATTCTCCAGATACTCAACTAGTCTTAAGAAGGCCAGTTTTATTGCTTCTTTAATCAGTGAAACAGTGTTCAGCTGTGCTAACATAATTGCAAAAGGGTTTTCTAAAGATTAGCCTTCTAAAATGATAACTTGGATTAGCTAACACAATGTGCCAGTGATGGTTGCTGATAATGGGCCTCTGTACACCTATGATATTCCAGCGACAATAGTCATTTACACCATGAACAATGTCTACACTGTATTTCTGATCCATTTGATGTTATTTTAATGGACAAAAAAATAAATAATAATTGACCCCAACATTTTGAAAGGTAGTGTATGTTTTTGGCCAAGTGTGTTCGTAACCCCAGTACCAAAAACAAGAACAGCAGGCCTATACAGCTCAGTCAGCTGTGTGTGGTTAGTTACAGTTGAAGTCGAAAGTTTACATACACTTAAACGCATCTACTTTGTGCATGACACAAGTCATTTTTCCAACAATTGTTTACAGACAGATTATTTCACTTATAATTCACTGTATCACAATTCAAGTTGGTCAGAAGTTTACATACAATAAGTTGACTGTGCCTTTAAACAGCTTGGAAAATTCCAGAAAATGATGTCATGGCTTTCGAAGCTTCTGATAGGCAAATGGACACCATTTGAGTCAATTGGAGATGTACCTGTGGAAGTATTTCAAGGCCTACCTTCACACTCACTCCCTCTTTGCCTGACATCATGGGAAATTCAAAAGAAATCCGCCATGAACTCAGAAAGAAAATTATAGACCTCCACAAGTCTGGTTCATCCTTGGGAGCAATTTCCTAATGCCTGAAGGTATCACGTTCATCTGTATTATAAACAATAGTATGCAAGTATAAACACCATGGGACCACTTAGCCGTCATCAAGCTCAGGAAGGAGATGCGTTCTGTCTCCTAGAGATGAACGTACTTTGGTGCGAAAAGTGCAAATCAATCCCAGAGTAGTAAAGCACCTTGTGAAGATGCTGGTGGAAGCAGGTACAAAAGTATCTGTATCCACAGTAAAACGAGTCCTATATCGACATAACCTGAAAGGTCGCTCAGCAAGGAAGAAGCCACTGCTCCAAAACCTCCATAAAAAAGCCAAAATACGGTTTGCAACTACACATGGGGACAAAGATCGCACTTTTTGGAGAAATGTCCTCTGGTCTGATGAAACAAAAATAGAACTGTTTGGCCGTAATGAATCCGTAAGGAATCGTGATGAACTGAGTTTAAATGTATTTGGCTAAGGTGTATGTAAACTTCCGACTTGAACTGTATATATTCAGACCATAGACAGTGAGAATCACTGAGAATAGCGTATTAGCATTGCATATGGGGGAACGCTAGCAAACAATATCATTATACATACTCAACACTTCCCTTCATCTCAAAGGCCGTGATAGCTTATCAAACAGGCAAGGTGCAAGGGCAACTATATGCATTTGCCAGCACCCCACACACAAAGAGGCAAGCTCAGTGGATTATAAATAACACCAGAGGCAAATTTACGATGATCAAAGGTTTGGAGGAGCTTTTTTACTGAGCACAATTTCATTTCCTTCCAATCTGTCGGCAAGATTAAGTGCACACATCACAAATGAGTGTCATTCGTTTTGATGTCAGAGAGACTGCAGGTAAAATGGACGCTACAGTGCACATACAGTAGACACAGCTGTTCCCTATAGTCTGCCAAATGAAAATCACTAATCCCAATTATCCCATTCTGACTGATATTTATACGAATGAGGATTGGTCAAAACCATAGTCTACTCAATGGGGATTGGTCAAAGACATACCCCACCTAATGATGGTTGGTCAAAGCAAGGCCCCCACCTGCTCCATATTATTAGAAAAAAAGTGATCGTGCCTTATCACAGATACTGTATCAAGTTTAAATGTAAAATGATTAACTCAACAATAGAGGTTAACAGGAACCAACTGGCAACCTACGGTAGTTGATAGTCTTCAACATAGTCAGAGATAGATAAGTTGATATTATTAAAGTCTATTGATTCATGTTTTTCTACCAAATTCAAATGAGAATGTAGCGCCAATTGATCCATCAATCTCTCATTTCAAATCAAATCAAATGTTATTTTTCACTTGCACGTATTTAGCAGATGTTTTGTGGGTGTAGCGAAATGCTTGTCATTTGTTGTATACTCAGCAACAAATGCTGTAAGGATGCCGGCAATGGAAGCGAAGGGACACAGTGTCGCCAGGCAAAGCCCCAGCAAAGTCTTCTTGGCTTGCAGGGAGATGGAGTTGGAATCAGCCTCCATAGAGTGTTTGCCTGAGACTCAATGGCAAATGACTGTGTCAACATGTCTTTTAAAGGACTAGTGGGCACTGGGTCACTAGAACCCTCTGAGAAGTAGGCTTCTGTAGGTTTTCCACTGCTGAACCATGTCTGACTTGTGGCTTAGTGTAAGACCTTATAAAAGCTCATACATGCTTATGAGAATAACACGCTATACTGGCAGACTTTAAGTAAAGGAACACATTTTATTAACAAATGATCAGCTGCAGGCATAGCTGATTCATCTGAGATTACCTTCACGTTTTCTGTAGAAAATATGTGTATCTTCTTTCTATAAACATGCACAGATATTTAGTATAAATTAGGATCCCCATTACCTGCTGCTAAGGCCAAACGGGGTTAACACAGTTACAGCACAAAAAACATGATAACAGCCTATTTCATAAATAACACAATACATCATACAATACATTATTACTCTAATATTACACATATAAAATATAAACTCCACTATCCCACTACATTACAATGAGTGTATATGTGTGTGGAGAGTGTGTGTGGCTATGTGTGTCACGGCCGTCGAATGAAGAGGACCAAAGCGCAGATTGGTGAGCGTACATTTCTCTTTATTATGGAATGACGCCAACAAAACAAGAAACAAATTAAACAACCGTGGTGCTTACAGGGCTAAGTGCCGCTAACAAATATAACTTCCCCCACTGAAAGGAGGGAAAGGGCTACCTAAGTATGGTTCCCATTCAAAGACAACAATAGGCAGCTGTCCCTGATTGAGAACCATACCCGTCCAAAACATAGAGATAACAAAATCATAGAAAACAAAAACATAGAATGCCCACCCCAAATCACACCCTGACCAAACCAAATAGAGACATAAAAAGGCTCTCTAAGGTCAGTGCGTGACAATGTGTGTGTGTGTGTGTGTGTGTGTGTGTGTGTGTGTGTGTGTGTGTGTGTGTGTGTGTGTGTGTGTGTGTGTGTGTGTGTGTGTGTGTGTGTGTGTGTGTGTGTGTGTGTGTGTGTGTGTGTGTGTGTGTGTTGTGTGTGTGTGTGTGTGTGTGTGTGTGTGTGTGTGTGTGTGTGTGTGTGTGTGTGTGTATTTGTGTTTATATGTGTGTGTCTCTTCATAGTCTGCGTTGTGCTGTGAGGTGCTTCTACACCTGCATTGCCTGCTGTTTGGGGTTTTAGGCTGGGTTTCTGTACAGCACTTTGAGATATCAGCTGATGTAAGAAGGGCCATATAAATACCTTTGATTTGATGTGTTTTATCTGTTTTTTAAATCTGATTTTGCTGCTCACTTGAGTTACTTGATGTGTAGTCATGGCTCTATGTAGTACTGTGTGTACTGTGTGAGTCTCTTCTGGACTTGTGGACTGTGAAGGCGTCTGGTGTGTATGGGTGTCTGAGCTGTGTGCTAGCTCTTTGAAGTTTGGCGCTGGACAGATATGCTTCCACTTGTATCTAAGTAAGCCTGTTCAATAATGAATATATTGTTAAATAATTTTCATTCATTTTAACATTTTATTAGATTAAATCTCTATGGTCTGGATAATGGATACTTCCTTTCTAATAATATTGCAACAAACAAAATAACAAAAAATAGGAAATGACATGAAAATGTAAAGCACATGTCACAACACTACATTGGTGTGATTCTAACTGGGCCTGAATCAAGGGCTGTTGGCCTATCTAACACATCAAGGATCTCTTTAAACACTCCCCCATGCTCCTCTACACACACACACACACACACACACACACACACACACACACACACACACACACACACACACACACACACACACACACACACACACACACACACACACACACACACACACACACACACACACACACACACACACACACACACACACACACACACACACACACTAACTTTGAACCATAGACAGGCGACCAGCTGGAGACGCACAGGGTGTTGTGTGACGCTACTCTGCTCCAGACACTGAGCTGCCCCTCAGATCAAGCCATCACCATTTGAAAATCAACATGGCCCGCTAGAGCTCAACGCTCCCCCAGGGAGAGGGAGAGATGTACGGAAGCAGGTTGTGTGTGTGTGTGTCTATCTGTGTGTGCACATACCCACACTGGCGTGTCTCTGTGTGTGTATGTGAATTTAGGGGGTCCTGAAGAGAGAGAGTGCGATTAGCCTATTAAGCATGCATCATCAGAGTGCCTCCAAGCTGCCTCTGCATTGGTGGAGCGTCAAGATAAATAGCCTTAATATCCCAGCGCATTGCGACGCTAACATAGCAACAGTTACTTTTCTCTCCTTAGCTGGGAGTGTGGGGGTGGTGACAGACAAAGATACCGGCCTTTAGAAAGTAGTCTGACCACCCCACCCCACCCAGTTCCCCCCAAAGCCACAACGAGTTAGGAGGCCCAGTGGGAGTGGGACGTTCAAACAATGGGAGAAAGGTGGGCTAATGCACTGTTTTCCCTTTCCAATTCCCGATGGTGACAGCTTGACCTTGTGGTCCTGGGTAAATAAAGAGTGAAATACCCCAACAGCTAGCCTGCTGACCTCTGAACCCCCCCTTCCCCTCCCAATCCCACACACATCACCATCCCCGAACCCATCCCCCCTCAGACATGCACTTTGGAATCTTTGGAGATGCTTTCCTTTGTGTCTGTCACCCTTGGAGAAAGTTGGACAGAGGAGAGAAGTTGTTTGCTCGTGACAGTAAGATTGTACTTGGAGTTTTAAGTTAGAACTACAAAGTGAATTAGTTTCTGCATTGATATTGTGCTTGATTGGAAAGTCTTCTAATTCTTCTTGTGTTCATAACAAGTTGAGTCTCTTTCTCATGCTCACGTTTACTCTCCATTGTAAAAATACATACTGTTGCAGTAGCGAAAGAGAGGTGAGCGAAATACCAAATGCAGCAATTACAGAACTAGTGTTGAGGCATGATGTTGATGATTAGATTCCTTTATAGTGACTCAGTTTCCATTTAGCTACTAGACTGTCTAGAGCTTTGCTGCAAGGATATATGTTTGTGAAATTGAAAAGCACAGAAAACAGCATAGTAATAATTGATGTCAGAAAACCACTTACAGCGAAATATTACAAATGAACTGTGTGCAAAGATAGTGCCTAAAAGATATAATAGTATTTCAAGATTCACTCAACACTCCCTTTGTGTTGATGTTTGTGTGAAAATGTGATTGCTCTTCTAAGGGAAAGCGAAACATATAAAGAGTCCCATCTCCAGTTTCAATCTTCAGACAGAAATTGACACTTACAAAAAGGCACAAAGCAATCTGGAGTCATCATCCTCCCACTTTTTTTTATTCTATCGCTCTTTTCTTTCTTTCTCCCTCACCACAGACAGCGGTATAACTTGACTGATGGCCATCTTGGGAAATTAATATTTGCTGAAACGCTGTCCTTGAAAATGAATTTAGGAGAACACAGCAGGTTCGGTGTGAACTGTGAGGGGAAGCATTAAAGGGATTTACTGTGTAGTCTGACTTCTGTTGACCATCTTCCTTTAACTTTGGACTGTCTTTCAAATGACTATGGAATGACTAAGGTATGACTACAGTATGATTACGATGTAAATGCGGTGTGACTACAGTATGACTACGGTATGACTACATTATGTCTATGGTATGACTACAGTATGACTATGGTATAACTACAGTGTGATTATAGTATGACTGCGGTATGACTATGGTATGAATACGGTATGACTACGGTATGACTACAGTATCACTAAGGTATGATTACGGTATGACTATGGTATGACTACTGTATAACTATGCAGTAAAGTAAACTAGCAGTAAAGGTTTGAAGTGTGATGATTTAGGTTAAAGCATTCCTTTTCTTGTGCTGTTTGACCACAAACTATTTCTGACAGGCTCTTAGCAACAAAAAATACCTAGAGAATTCAAAGGAATAAGTGTGCACATCATCTTTGACCATTTGACCCTTTCATACAAATGTTTTTGCAGATCAGTCAAATCCATTAGGCTTTGTGAGTCTGACTGAGGGATTTTGAAGGCATGGCATGGCATAGAAGATCAAAATTATGTGTTTTTCCAGCTACTGTAGATCTACACCTTCAAGTGTTATTTTGACCAGTTTAATATGACCTTGATGTCCTGCTATTCTACGTTCCTTGATGTCCAGGTGTTCCACATTCCACATTCCTCTGCCGATGCTTTATTTCCAGGGACAGTCAGACACACTGTTAGGCTATGACATCGTGTCATCTGCACTGGATATTCACTTTGATCCGATTGCAGCGGTGTGAGGTGTCAAGCCAACCTGTGGCAATAATGAAATCATCCCGGCCTTAGCCCGCTCCCTTTCCTCCACAAAGCCAATATTATCTGGCTTTCTCCTTAGATTGTTATAGAACTGATGGAAAAAGTGTAAAAAGTGAGAGAAAGAAGTGACAAGCTGCCTTGGTGAAGTCATGTGGACCAGTGACCTCATGTTAGGTCAACAATGGTTCATTTGGAGCCAACACAGAGGAAAATAATCGATATGGTTGTAAATAAAAATTACTTCACCCCTTTTTATAACACCCTCCACACCTGTCATTGTAACAAAGTGTGGTAAGGACCCATCGGTATGCAGACAATCAATGTCCCCAATAAGAATCACTTTCCGCTAAATTTGTATGGATGAAGTTCCCCCCGAATCTTTGAAGAAAAGGAGAATCAGTGTTTATCTCAGGAGAATTGATGGGTGGACAGTCTGAGGATTGGATCTGGCTGCACTTTAATGATGTTTCACTTTCAAGACCTTAGATGTGTATTCGACTCTCCAGATGGCCAATTGCAGAACACAGATGGGAGTAATTGGCCAAAGGTGTCAATATTATGTCTCAACCACCACTCTGTTTACACATCATCCCCCCTCTCAAGGAGCGGTAGACGCTACAACCATGAAGTCTTCTCCACAGTAATTGCCAGACCTTAGGGCGAGGGCAATGCTCTCTTTGAGGCACATGGGCGACGGAGAGGCGACCGCTTTCTTTGCAGCTTGATGCGTGCTACATTTCTCCATTTGAAATTTCCACCTGGAAATGGCAGGAGCCTCCCCTCGCCTTGTGGGAAGCAGTCAGGGGGCAAAAGAGTAGCTCTGTCTGACCAGGCATTACCTCTCCAACTTAACGGTAAATTGTCCCTATGGAACACACCTCCATAGGGAGATGGCTTGAGGACGACTGGGAGTTTGAAGATCCACTGCCAAGGGACATACAGTATACTGTAAAGACACTACAGAGCCAAGTTCACTGCTAAGATCCTAGAACAACCAGGCCATGGATTGAAGATGGATTGTAAACGCCTAATATATGGCTGGGAGGTGATATAGACCAAAGACCTATAGACTCAGCACCCTGAACCTATGATTAAACAGTTAACCATAGAAAGAACAGAAAACAATGAAAAAGTAGTAGCTTACCTGCACCTTTCAATTGAGCATAATAGTCAGGCATCAAAGACTATAATATGATTAGGATCTCACAAATGCATCTGTTGGTCTTTGTCCATTGAATAAACCGAAGAGAAGCTCAATAGGTTAGGCATAGGTATCATTGATAGCATCGTGTCCACTGAGAGACACAGAGTGCTGTGTTGTTTTTGCTATTACTGTAGCTATCCTATAGCTTATGTAATGGTCATTAAAATCCTTTAAGGGCAAATTAATGTGCAGACATTTTTACCCTTCCAATGTCTGGACCAAAACAGTGACTCACTTCCTATATCAGTGACTGATAAAATGTTGGAGGTGTTTTTTTTCCCACACTGTACACTACTCACCCTGAACATCATGTCAGCGGTGTCAGAATTAGACATGTGAGTGAAATGCTGATGTATCCGCATCACGGTCCAGGGTAGCCCACTCTACTACACCAAGCGGGGTAATCACAATCTCACCTCAGCAGCACCTTTCATGCTATGTCTCTCTGATCAGACGTACTGTGCCCTGAATGCAAAGTATTATCCCGGCGAGGCCCACCACCCAGCCGTTCCCAGGTGGCACTACTTACTATGTAATTAGGGCCCATTGGATGTGGCGGCTCTCATTTCTTGGAAAGCGCATTGGTTTAATTGTAGCATAATCCCTACTGATGGGAGTGTCTGGTCTTAATGCTCGTCAGCTGAAATAAATGGCTTGCTAATTTGTGCTGTAAATTCGAGCATATATCGATGAAACGGTTTGTATCTAACTTAAACGTGTCATTAGAGTAAGATCTATATAAGGTCAGCCTGATCGCTAGGGAAAGTGCAATTAAACGAGACAGCAGTTTTAAAAGTAGGATTTACAAAGGTTTAATTTTCCCTCCAGGTATTTTTTGAAGCACTGTGCATCAAAACATGCGAAGGCCCTATCGTAGTTCAATGTGTAAATGTGTTGTTTTGCAATTACCCGCATTCAACTCCTGTAGCTAACCTTTCCTCCAAAACGAATAAAGCACTTCACATGATAGTGAGCGTAGATATGAACACGCAGAAATGAAAGTGAAGCTTCAGCGACACGTAGCTTGGTTTTCTTATTATACACACACCACTCTTGTGATGAAAGCTCGCTCAACTAATTTGCTGGTCGGTTGGTCACTAAAGAGCTCAAGATAATCTATCAATAGGCTTATACATTTTAAAAATTATTTTATTGACCAAAGGGCCAAAGGATTCTGAATCAAACCCAATTCAATGAATACCATTGCTATGGTGTGCTCTATATAGCCGTGCTCTATAAGGTCTAGTGACCCTGTGAGCTCTGAATGCAGTAAAGCACAGTGACTTGATTGAGTCAGGGAGGGAGGCCACTCACACACACTGAGGGTAGGGAGCATTGACTAACATCCTTGTTGAGTAAGCCGCACTTGGTCGGCAAGCACCTGACAAGCCTCTCACTGGAGAGGATTTCATTACTCTGAGGTTCGTAAACACTTTCATCCGAGAGCTGCCCAGCCACCACAGACACTCTGGAGAATCATCTGTCTCTTTAAATTGTTTGAAGCTTTTAGTTCCCTGTCTACACATACTGGCACTCACTCACTCACTCACTCACTCACTCACTCACTCACTCACTCACTCACTCACTCACTCACTCACTCACTCACTCACTCACTCACTCACTCACTCACTCACTCACTCACTCACTCACTCACTCACTCACTCACTCACTCACTCACCTCTACACCCACAAACTCTCTCACTGATACCCCAGCAGCAACCCTTCCTAATCTCACTCTTCCTCAGCATGTGTTCATCTCATTTCACTCTTAATTTCCTTTTCAAAACCTCTCATTTGAGAGATATTCAACCTCATATTCATATTGATTAGCCTCTCGTTAGTTCATTAACATCTATATAATCTAGTCTACAGATGGGCAACTGTGATGGGGGTGGGGGACACAAAACATCTGAAACCATCATGAGGGGCTGCAGTGGCTTGTGGGTATCCCCACACATGCAGTCAGACCCGGTCCTAGCCTTTTGGGGTCCATAAGCTCAATTTGGTTTGACAGAGAAACAAATTGGTGTACAGAAAATGTTGCAGTTTTAAAGCAAATTTGCAGCAATTCTACAAATTCTTCCATGTGGCAGAGAGAATAATTTACCATTTTATAACACATTTCCTGCAGTTCTACATATTTTGTCCTGATGTATGCCATGTTAATATGATATCTGAGTGAGAGTGAAAACAAAATCAATGGGGGCTCCTTGGTCGACAATTTGACCATGATTACTACAAGTTTAGGTAACTGGCTAGACTAGCTTACCAATGTAATGTTGATTGACTGTCTGAGACTGACGTAAAAAGAGAAAAACTGCTGCTCGCCCGCCTCCGGGTTGCGCATCCCTGATCTATTTAATGATTGGAATACTTTTTTCTCACTGTGACTCCAAAGTGTTAGAAATATACTGTAGTTCCATAATGTGTGAGTAGTTCTGTCAGGTCTTTCCTTATTTAGCTCCTTGATACCTGTATCAGTGAAAGTGTGGTTCTATGTGGTGTTTCTCAAAGTGCTGCAAGGTAACTCCATCTTTAGCATCTCCTTGGCACAACAAGTGACCTAGGATACTGTGCTTTGAACGGAGCACTTACAAATACATTCCCCAATTTGATTCTCGGCAGTAACCTTGGCAATCTGCTCAATCACGGACAATTAATTCCATTCAGGGCCCCGTTGTATCGGCCCATGCATTGCCCCTGATGCACCCTGAATACCAGCCAAGCTACAACCATTCCCAGGTCCTCAGAACCCCATCGGCAACTGCCTGCCTGCTCTCTCTCTCTCAAACTGGGCCACTCCTTTGTCTGCCCACCGGTTTTAGCTGCCAGATTACGAAACTACCAGACTCTTATTTCCACCCATCTGCCGATCATGCCGAGAAAATCGGATGGGTGAGATTCCGAGACAGCACTGTCAGTCAGTTAGTCAGTACCTTTGCATGAGCGTGTGATCATGCATACGCCCTAGTGATTGTGTATGCTTGTCTGTCTGCATGCATATATGCATGAGCGGGTGCACACTTGTGCGTCTGTGGCTCGCTGTCGAACGACCAATAACGGTCGACTCTGAGGGATCTCAGGGACAGGGTTCGATGGTCACTACCCCAGAGGCTCATTGTACATTCAGGCCACAGCGGGCCAACAAAGACGGCCCTCTCAGAGTTTATTGAATACAGCCTCATCACTAAGAGCAAGCCTCCCCATTCAAAGGCCCTGTTTTCAGGACCTTCAATAAAGTAGCTGCTTTGATGCCAGGCTGTGTCTTTGTAATGGACAATTAATGAGCTATCGCATACATCGGCCAGGCTAGGCATTCTGAATACTGCGGCTGCTTTTAGTAGTCCCGAGATGTCGGAGACAGAGGGATGGACTGGGTAGTGGTTGGATAGGAGGAGATGTGACTGTCCTTAAAGGAAAGGGTTATTATTGTCTTCTTATCCAACTCTCTCTAATGGTCTCTCTCTAATCGAATGGTACACTGGATTTTTGTACGTCCATACTAATATATTTTGATTGCTCCGCCTCCTACTCTAATTTTGGAGCACTGACATTTATTACCTGTGTTCTTCACTTTGCTGTCTCAGTGATTCATTTGGCTGTGTATCACCAGACATTGTACGATTGAAGATAAGAAATTCTATTTACAGGAATATTCTCGGAAGGCAACATGGGGTAAGGAAAAGGCCATGTCTATCACATACATCTTTAAATACATTCTGACTGGTTAGTTAACCCACATTGCATGACACATGACTTACATGTTGTATTCCAAATGGCACAAGAGGAGCATGTGGAAAGTGGTTGATCTCTATAGTTTATCTCTATATTTTATCATTCTCCTGCAAGAATCCATGTGGAACATTATGAAGCCTTTGTGTCTCAGACATGACTCAGTCAGTCATAAAAACTGTAATTTTCAGTTGATTTACGCGTCCCTTTCCTCAAGGTCTCCTGTCGTTGAGCTCCACATTGTCTGAGCTAGAACAGCAGGTGGCCCCCAACTTCATTCACAATTACCACAATACAACTGGATGGCGTCAGGCAAATTCCCCTCGGAAAACGGGCATGACATTCCACTGTTTTTATAAACTGTAGAGGCCATTCGCAGCAAAATACTGTTGTTCATCCAAGTGAAGGGCACTGCACTGGGCATTAAATTCACACATGGTATCATTTCAAATGCAAGTAAATAGCACTAAAATGGGTGACAAATTTCATTGGGTTGTATTTAGAAAAAATGCATTTGGACACTGCAGACTGGTAAATTTGCAACCTTTAGTGGCAATAAGCTGGCCCCTTTGAGGCTTATTGCTGATGCATTAGACACTCTCTTTAGGGATCTATCATGCCATGTTTAGTGTAAACCACTGATCCAACCTCTTTAGAAAGTAGCCCTGACCCGAACACGCCAGGGTTCTGTTAGCCAATTGATAGTGGCTGAAAATAAATGAGCCAGTGTTACGGGTTTCTTCCGTCGAAGGAGAGTCGGACCAAAATGCAGCGTGGTTAGTTCAATACATCTTTAATGAAGAAAAACACGAACAATACAAAAACAACAAACGGAATGTGAAAACCTATACAGCCTATCTGGTGACAACTAACACAGAGACAGGAACAATCACCCACGAAATACTCAAAGAATATGGCTGCCTAAATATGGTTCCCAATCAGAGACAACGATAATCACCTGACTCTGATTGAGAACCGCCTCAGGCAGCCATAGACTATGCTAGACACCCCACAAAACCCCACGACAAAAACGCACCACATAAAACCATGTCACACCCTGGCCTGACCAAATAAATGAAGACAAACATACTATACTTCGACCAGGGCGTGACAGCCAGGCAATAAAAGAGAGACCTGGAATTGCATTGGTTAGTTGTGGTGGACAAACAGTTTGAAATTGCAGCACTCAAGGGGGCAGGCAACTATAGCAATTTGTTGGGTGTTTAGTCGACATGCATTAGCCTTCCCACTTCTGAGAGGGTCTATGTATGTCTATTACATAATGGTTATATTTGAAGATATACACACACATGCATTCAGTATGTTTAGAGTATAGATGTTTTCTTCAGGAAGTTATGTTTGGATACTGGTTGAGGAGGGATGGTGATTAGGATGGAAGCCACTCCTTAGTAAAAGACACATGACAGCCCGCTTGGAGTTTGCCAAAAGGCACCTAAAGGACTCTCAGACCATGAGAAACAAGATTCTCTGGTCTGATGAAACCAAGAGTGGCTTCGAGACAAGACTCTGAATGTCGTTGAGTGGCCCTCCCAGAGTCCGGACTTCAATCCAATTGAACATCTCTGGAGAGACCTGAAAATAGCTGAACAGCGACACTCCCCATCCAACCTGACAGAGCTTGAGATGATCTGGAGAGAAGAATGGGAGAAACTCCACAAATCAAATCAAATGTTATTTGTCACATGCACAGAATACACCAGGTGTAGACCTTACCGTGAAATGCTTACTTACAAGCACTTAACCAACAATGCAGTTCAAGGAATAGAGTTAATCAAATATTTACTAACTAAACTAAAGTTTTAAAAAATCTAATCAATCAAAAAGTAACACAAGAAAAGTAATATATATAATAATAACGAGGCTATATACAGGAGGTACCGGTACCGAGTCAATGTGCGGGGGTACAGGTTAGTCGAGGTTTGTAAAGTGACTATGCATAGATAATAAACATTAGTTTAGTTGTTCAGCAGTCTTATGGCTTGGGGGTAGAAGCTGTTAATGATCCTTTTGGTCCCAGACTTCGTGCTCCGGTACTGCTTGCCGTGTGGTAGCAGAGAGAACAGTCAATGACTTGGGTGACTGGAGTCTTTGACAATTTTCTTGGCCTTCCTCTGACACCGCCTACTATATAGGTCCTGGATGTCAGGAAGCTTGGCCCCGGTGATGTACTAGGAGGTATGCACTACCCTCTGTAGAGCCTTACGGTCAGATACCAAGCAGTTGCCATACCAGGCAGTGATGTAACTGGTCAGTGTGCTCTCGATTGTGTAGCTGTATAACTTTTTGTGGATCTGGGGACCCATGCCAAATCTTTTCAGTCTCCTTAAGGGGAAAAGGTGTTGTCATGCCCTCTTCACAACTGTCTTGGTGTGTTTGGACCATGGTAGTTTGTTGGTGATGTGGACGCCAAGGAACATGAAACTCTCGACCCACTCCACTTCAGTCCCATCGATGTTAATGGGGGATTGTTCGACCCTAATTTTCCTATAGACCAAAATCATCTCCTTTGTCTTGCTCACATCGAGGGAGAGGTTGTTGTCCTGGCACCATACTGCCAGGTCTCTGACCTCCTCCCTATTGGCTGTCTCATCATTGTTGCTGATCAGCCTACCACTGTTGTGGCCTCAGCAAACTTAATGATGGTTTTGGAATCATGCTTAACCACGCAGTCGTGGGTGAACAGGGAGAACAGCAGGGGACTAAGCATGCACCCCTGAGGGGTCCCAGTGTTGAGGATCAGCGTGGCAGATGTGTTGTCGCCTACCCTTACCACCTGCAGAGGGAGGTGTTTAGTCCCAGGGTCCTTAGCTTAGTGATGAGCTTTGTGGGCACTATGGTGTATATACAGGTGTGCCAAGCTTGTCGCGTCATACCAAAGAAGACTTGAGGCTGTAATCACTGAGTAAAGTGTCTGAATACTTATGTAAATGTGATATTTCATTTTAAAAAATTATTTTATAAATGTCTACAAACTTGTTTTTGCTTTGTCATTATGGGGTACAGTGTGTATATTGATGAGGGGAAAAAACTGTAACTAATTTTAAAATAAGGCTGTATGTGGAATAATGTGGAAAAAGTAAAGGGGTCTGAATACTTTCAGAATAAACTGTATAAATGATTACAGTCCCACAGTCACACCAGACATGGGTCAAAGGGTATTTGAGTTTTCACTTTTGGGATTATTCTGTTGGTTATATTGGTTACCTTGGCTACGCAAGTGTAGCTCAATTATTTTACAGAATTTGACCCAAGCCTACATGTGCCCTCCTGCTAGAGGGCACATCCTCATCACTCATTGGCTATCAGATCTGCACTAGGACCATACAAGGGAAAGGGGATACCTCGTACAACTGAATGCATTCAACCAAAATGTGTCTTCCTCATTTAACCCAACCCCTCTGAATCAGAGAAAGCTCAATCAGCAAGCTCTTTTCAGTAGCCATTATCATTACTTTAACTTTACTTTACTGGTTTTGTTGTCCCCGTAATGAAAATTAGTTTTACAAGGGCTTGCAAATCAGGCAAATCATTCCTCCATTATACTACATACTGTAATTTAGATTGGACTTCTTACAAACTTAAGTTTAATCAAGAACTTGCAATATCTACAATCCTCAGTCCCTTGGATAGAAGGAGTAGTTTTGATTAGTCTTGTACAGGATTATTTTAGTGCATGACTAAAATAATCCTGTACAAGATTTATCAAAACGACTTCTTCTATCCAAGGGACTGAGGATTGTAGATATTGTAAGTTCTTGATCAACATAAGAGAAAAAGTCATTATAACTTTGGAAATATATGAATGTTTTCATAGAGCAAGGCATTGTTTTCTTTATCTTTCTTGGCAGTTAGAATGAAGTATACATAACTTTACATGAGGAGACAAAAAGCAGAGTAATTCTATCCTTGACTGACTCATGCTTTATAAGACATTATAAACTGGGTGTTTTTTTTGCCCTGAATGCTAATTGGCTGAAAGCCGTGGTATATGACGGGTATGATAAAACATGGATAAGAGCGTCTGCTAAATGACTTAAATGTAAATGTAATGTATTTTTACTGCTCTAATTACGTTGGTAAACAATTTATAATAGCAATAAGGCACCTCAGGGGTTTGTGATATATGGCCAACATCCAAGGCTGTGTCCAGGAACTACGCGATGTATTGTGCAAAAGAACAGCCCTTAGCCATGGTATATTGGCCATATACCACACATCCTCAGGCCTTATTGCTTAATTCTCTGTCTAGCAATTAATTATGAAAATCTTTAAATGTAATGTTGGATATTTCTTTCTCCTGGATAATGGTGAAGAGGATTGAAACTATAATCAATATCAGAGTGCCCAAATACAATGCTGTCATGTTGATAATGAAGAATTTATGTGAGTAACTGTCAAGCTCAATTAAAGATTGTGGCGATAAATGTACATACAGTGTGTCATGCAGGTGAACGAGGACCCAAACGCGACTTAACAGAAACAGAGTTTATTAATGTTCAAAACGGAATAACTGACATCCTCTAGAATTGTAGAGGGGAAAACAACTGGAGAAGCGGCCACAGACTGCAGGTCGCTTCGGGTAGGCGCAGGCCGTAGTCGACTGAGACACCTGCTCACACGCAGCGTCTGATGAAGGCACAAAACACGACAGAACAGGGTGATACACAATCACGGCAAAAAAACACGACAGGACAGGGCGAAACGCAATCACAGCATGGAATATACAATATAAGGAACCGATGGCACAGGAACGGATCACAAAGGAATAAATAGGGACTTTAATCAGGGGAAAGGATCGGGAACAGGTGTGGGAAGACTAAATGATGATTAGGGGAATAGGAACAGCTGGGAGCAGGAACGGAACGACAGAGAGAAGAGAGAGCGAGAGAGCGAGAGAGGGAGGGGGAGAGAGAGGGATAGGAGGGAAAGAACCAAACAAGACCAGCAGAGGGAAACGAATAGCATGGGGAGCACAGGGACAAGACATGACAATAAATGACAAACATGACAGTACCCCCCCACTCACCGAGCGCCTCCTGGCGCTCTCGAGGAGGAACACTGGCAGCAACGGAGGAAATCATAGATCAAACGGTCCAGCACGTCCCGAGAAAGAACCCAACTCCTCTCCTCAGGACCGTAACGAAAAACGATAAAAAGGGAAACTAGGGTACTACTCTAAAAAAAAAATGAGAACTAGGGACAGACTGAGACACAGCAAGGGCAGGGACAAGAACAGGAGAGATGCGATGGCAGGGAACAGACTGAGACCCAGCAAGACCAGGAGCAGAAGCAGAAAAAAATTACCAGACTTCTTCTGCGCGCAGTCTGAACACGCAGCCACGAAACGGCGCGTGTCACGCTCCTGAGTCGGCCACCAAAAGCGCTGGCGAATAGACGCAAGAGTGCCTCGAACACCGGGATGACCAGCTAACTTGGCAGAGTGAGCCCACTGAAGAACAGCCAGACGAGTGGAAACAGGAACGAAAAGGAGGTTACTAGGACAAGCGCGCGGCGACGCAGTGTGCGTGAGTGCTTGCTTAACCTGTCTTTCAATTCCCCAGACTGTCAACCCGACAACACGCCCATAAGGAAGAATCCCCTCGAGATCAGTAGAAGCCACAGAAGAACTAAACAGACGGGATAAGGCATCAGGCTTGGTGTTCTTGCTACCCGGACGGTAAGAAATCACAAACTCGAAACGAGCGAAAAACAACGCCCAACGAGCTTGACGGGCATTAAGTCGTTTGGCAGAACGGATGTACTCAAGGTTCTTATGGTCTGTCCAAACGACAAAAGGAACGGTCGCCCCCTCCAACCACTGTCGCCATTCGCCTAGGGCTAAGCGGATGGCGAGCAGTTCACGGTTACCCACATCATAGTTGCGCTCAGATGGCGACAGGCGATGAGAAAAATAAGCGCAAGGATGAACCTTATCGTCAGACTGGAAGCGCTGGGATAGAATGGCTCCCACGCCTACCTCTGAAGCGTCAACCTCGACAATAAATTGTCTAGTGACGTCAGGAGTAACGAGGATAGGAGCGGACGTAAAACGTTCTTTTAGAAGATCAAAAGCTCCCTGGGCGGAACCGGACCACTTAAAACACGTCTTGACAGAAGTAAGAGCTGTGAGAGGGGCAGCAACTTGACCGAAATTACGAATGAAACGCCGATAGAAATTAGCGAAACCTAAAAGCGCTGCAACTCGACACGTGACCTTGGAACGGGCCAATCACTGACAGCTTGGACCTTAGCGGAATCCATCTGAATGCCTTCAGCGGAAATAACGGAACCGAGAAAGGTAACGGAGGAGACATGAAAAGAGCACTTCTCAGCCTTTACGTAGAGACAATTCTCTAAAAGGCGCTGTAGAACACGTCGAACGTGCTGAACATGAATCTCGAGTGACGGAGAAAAAATCAGGATATCGTCAAGATAGACAAAAACAAAAATGTTCAGCATGTCTCTCAGAACATCATTAACTAATGCCTGAAAAACAGCTGGCGCATTGGCGAGACCGAACGGCAGAACCCGGTACTCAAAATGCCCTAACGGAGTGTTAAACGCCGTTTTCCACTCGTCCCCCTCTCTGATGCGCACGAGATGGTAAGCGTTACGAAGGTCCAACTTAGTAAAGCACCTGGCTCCCTGCAGAATCTCGAAGGCTGATGACATAAGGGGAAGCGGATAACGATTCTTAACCGTTATGTCATTCAGCCCTCGATAATCCACGCAGGGGCGCAGAGTACCGTCCTTCTTCTTAACAAAAAGAACCCCGCCCCGGCCGGAGAAGAAGAAGGCACTATGGTACCGGCGTCAAGAGACACAGACAAATAATCCTCGAGAGCCTTACGTTCGGGAGCCGACAGAGAGTATAGTCTACCTCGAGGAGGCGTGGTCCCTGGAAGGAGATCAATACTACAATCATACGACCGGTGAGGAGGAAGGGAGTTGGCTCGGGACCGACTGAAGACCGTGCGCAGATCATGATATTCCTCCGGCACTCCTGTCAAATCGCCAGGTTCCTCCTGAGAAGTAGGGAGAGAAGAAACGGGAGGGATGGCAGACATTAAACACTTCACATGACAAGAAACGTTCCAGGATAGGATAGAATTACTAGACCAATTAATAGAAGGATTATGACATACTAGCCAGGGATGACCCAAAACAACAGGTGTAAACGGTGAACGGAAAATCAAAAAAGAAATAGTCTCACTGTGGTTACCAGATACTGTGAGAGTTAAAGGTAGTGTCTCAAATTTGATACTGGGAAGATGACTACCATCTAAGGCAAACATGGGCGTAGGCTTGTCTAACGGTCTGAAAGGAATGTTATGTTTCCGAACCCATGCTTCGTCCATGAAACAACCTTCAGCCCCAGAGTCAATCAAGGCACTGCATGTAGCACCCGAACCGGTCCAGCGTAGATGGACCGACATAGTAGTACAAGATCTAGATGAAGAGGACTGAGTAGTAGCGCTCACCAGTAGCCCTCCGCTTACTGATGGGCTCTGGCCTCTTACTGGACATGAATTAACAAAATGTCCAGCAACTCCGCAATAGAGGCACAGGCGGTTGGTGATCCTCCGTTCCCTCTCCTTATTCGAGATGCGAATCCCTCCCAGCTGCATGGGCTCAGTCTCAAAGCCAGAGGAGGGAGATGGTTGCGATGCGGAGCAGGGAAACACCGTTGATGCGAGCTCTCTTCCACGAGCCCGGTGACGAAGATCTACCCGTCGTTCTATGCGGATGGCGAGAGCAATCAAAGAGTCCACATCTGAAGGAACCTCCCGGGAGAGAATCTCATCCTTAACCACTGCGTGGAGTCCCTCCAGAAAACGAGCGAGCAGCGCCGGCTCGTTCCACTCACTAGAGGCAGCAAGAGTGCGAAACTCAATGGAATAATCCGTTATGGACCGTTCACCTTGGCATAAGGAAGCCAGGGCCCTAGAAGCCTCCCCACCAAAAACTGAACGGTCAAAAACCCGAATCATCTCCTCTTTAAAGTTCTGGAATCTGTTAGAGCAATCAGCCCTTGCCTCCCAGATAGCTGTGCCCCATTCTCGAGCCCGGCCAGTAAGGAGTGAAATGACGTAAGCAACCCGAGCTCTCTCTAGAGTATGTGTGGGGTTGGAGAGAGAACACAATCTCACACTGCGTGAGAAAGGAGCGGCACTCAGTGGGCTGCCCGGAGTAGCAAGGTGGGTTATTAACCCTGGGTTCTGGAGGCTCGGCAGGCCAGGGAGTAACAGGTGGCACGAGACGTAGACTCTGGAACTGTCCAGAGAGGTCGGAAACCTGAGCGGCCAGGTTCTCCACGGCATGGCGAGCAGCAGACAATTCCTGCTCGTGTCTGCCGAGCATGGCTCCTTGGATCTCGACGGCAGTGTAACGAGCGTCTGAAGTCGCTGGGTCCATTCTTTGGTCGGTTCCTTCTGTCATGCAGGTGAACGAGGACCCAAACGCGACTTAACAGAAACAGAGTTTATTAATGTTCAAAACGGAATAACTGACATCCTCTAGAATTGTAGAGGGGAAAACAACTGGAGAAGCGGCCACAGACTGCAGGTCGCTTCGGGTAGGCGCAGGCCGTAGTCGACTGAGACACCTGCTCACACGCAGCGTCTGATGAAGGCACAAAACACGACAGAACAGGGTGATACACAATCACGGCAAAAAACACGACAGGACAGGGCGAAACGCAATCACAGCATGGAATATACAATATAAGGAACCGACGGCACAGGAACGGATCACAAAGGAATAAATAGGGACTTTAATCAGGGGAAAGGATCGGGAACAGGTGTGGGAAGACTAAATGATGATTAGGGGAATAGGAACAGCTGGGAGCAGGAACGGAACGACAGAGAGAAGAGAGAGCGAGAGAGCGAGAGAGGGAGGGGGAGAGAGAGGGATAGGAGGGAAAGAACCAAACAAGACCAGCAGAGGGAAACGAATAGCATGGGGAGCACAGGGACAAGACATGACAATAAATGACAAACATGACACAGTGAGTCATTTTGATTACCGCTGCCTTTTAAGTTACAATAAAAACTCAACTATGGAATAAAAACATTTAGCTGGAGTGGTTTCCTCTACTCGTGCGGTAGTAAATGTAAAGGAAGAACTCAAAAATGATATTTTGGTACAGTTTCTATTTGTATGTCTGAAATCATGTTTTAAAACGCATCATCATGGTGATGTGGCAAGTAACAATTTGCTTTTTGAAAGTCCTATATGTTACATTTTTTATTTCAGCCATTCAAAACATTTTGTGACTATCAACAGTGGACTAAGGAAATAAAATACCAAAAGATAGTTTGGAGTGGATTATTCCTTTAAGATGGAGGAGAAGAAGAAGAGGGTGTTGAATCCAACGTGAAACACCTCATTAGGATTGAGATGGAGGAAGTGATCTAAAACTGTCACTTCCTCTCTGGTTTACCCAACGCTTGACTCCGATCAGTTAACCATTCATTTTTCATTATAAAATACTTTGGAATTCGCTGGAATTCTCACAAGACCCTTTAATAAAGATTTAGGCTAAAATGACAAAGCCAAATCTAACTGCCTGTACATGCCTGGATATGCATATTCTTGATACCATTTGAAAGGATACACTTTGAAGTTTGTGGAAATGTGAAATTAATGTCAGAGAATATAGCACATTAGATCTGGTAAAAGATAATACAGAGAAAACATATTCTTTTTTTTGTCCCATTATCTTTGAAATTCAAGAGAAATGCCTTAACGTACTATTCCAGGTTAGGAGCTATTTAGATTTTGGCCACTAGATGACAGCAGTGTATGTGCAAAGTTTTAGACTGATTCAATTAACCATTGCATTTCTGTTCAAAATGTTGTTTTGAGACTGCCCAAATGTGCCTAATTGGTTTCTTAATACATTTTTAAGTTCATAACTGTGCACTCTCCTCAAACAATAGCATGGTATTATTTCACTGTAATAGCTACTGTAAATTGGACAATGCAGTTAGATGAACAAGAATTGGAGCTTTCTGCCTATATCAGATATGTCTATGTCCTGGGAAATGTTCTTGTTACTTACAACCTCATGCTAATCACATTAGCCTACGTTAGCGCAACTGTCCCGTGGGGGACACACCACAAGACACTGTTCCTATTTCTGCATTTGTAAAAACAAACACAACTCCATTAATTTGTTACAACATGTTAATACAATGATATTACCAGGGTAATTAAAGTGTTACTACAAACATAAATAGCCAAAGTGTTACTAAATGATTACTTACTGTAAATGATCCAGCCTTGACTTTTGACATGATTGTTTCCCATGGTAAACGCTACTCTACACTCTCTCCCCATCCCTGAAATTCCCCCCCAGTTAACTCCCTAAGTGGCTGGTAGAAACTCTATAAACAGCCACCACAATGGAGACCTGATGATGTCACCTTGGTAAATGGGACCTGACCCCAGATGTTTAAATTATTCAATCCCTTTTAAAGGAGAAACCCGACAAGCTATTTAATTGATACAAAACCCTAAGTGAAAGGGAGCTGTGGCTGCCTGGGCTTTGTGAGCCTTTGTGATGATGTTTGGGCACAATGCCCATTGTTCTCTTCCTGCAAATTGGAGCTTTTAATGAGCGACCACCATGATTCCCACTATTGTCTTCGTCATCTACAGCTGGACTGAAGGCCCTGAAATATGTTTTTTCGACTTAAATGAGATGAGCCATTTTTGTTACAGCCATTTTGGTCAAAAACAACACTTTGGAAACTGTCTTTAGTCTCTAACTCTCCTCCTGTCTTTAGTTGCTCTAACTCTTCTCCTGTCCTTAGTCGCTGTAACACTTCTCCTGACTTTAGACGCTGTAACTCTGCTCCTGTCTTTGGTCGCTGTAACTCTTCTCCTGCCTTTAGACGCTGTAACTCTTCTCCTGTCTTTAGTCGCTGTAACTCTTCTCCTGTCCTTAGTCGCTGTAACACTTCTCCTGTCTTTAGACGCTGTAACTCTTCTCCTGTCTTTAGACGCTGTAACTCTGCTCCTGTCTTTGGTCGCTGTAACTCTTCTCCTGCCTTTAGACGCTGTAACTCTTCTCCTGTCTTTAGACGCTGTAACTCTTCTCCTGCCTTTAGACGCTGTAACTCTTCTCCTGCCTTTAGACGCTGTAACTCTTCTCCTGTCTTTAGACGCTGTAACTCTTCTCCTGCCTTTAGACGCTGTAACTCTTCTCCTGTCTTTAGACGCTGTAATTCTTCTCCTGCCTTTAGACGCTGTAACTCTTCTCCTGCCTTTAGTCGCTGTAACTCTTCTCCTGTCTTTAGACGCTGTAACTCTTCTCCTGCCTTTAGACGCTGTAACTTTTCTCCTGCCTTTTGACGCTGTAACTCTTCTCCTGTCTTTAGACGCTGTAACCCTTCTCCTGTCTTTAGACGCTGTAACTCTTCTCCTGTCTTTAGACGCTGTAACTCTGCTCCTGTCTTTGGACGCTGTAACTCTTCTCCTGCCTTTAGAAGCTGTAACTCTTCTCCTGTCTTTAGACGCTGTAACTCTTCTCCTGCCTTTAGATGATGTAACTCTTCTCCTGCCTTTAGACGCTGTAACTCTTCTCCTGTCTTTAGACGCTGTAACTCTTCTCCTGCCTTTAGACGCTGTAACTCTTCTCCTGTCTTTAGAAGCTGTAACTCTTCTCCTGTCCTTAGTCGCTGTAACACTTCTCCTGTCTTTAGTTGCTGTAACTCTTCTCCTGCCTTTAGACGAGGTAACTCTTCTCCTGCCTTTAGACGCTGTAACTCTTCTCCTGTCTTTAGACGCTGTAACTCTTCTCCTGCCTTTAGACGCTGTAACTTTTCTCCTGCCTTTCGACTCTGTAACTCTTCTCCTGTCTTTAGACGCTGTAACCCTTCTCCTGTCTTTAGACGCTGTAACTTTTCTCCTGCCTTTTGACGCTGTAACCCTTCTCCTGTCTTTAGACACTGTAACCCTTCTCCTGTCTTTAGACGCTGTAACTCTTCTCCTGTCTTTAGACGCTGTAACTCTGCTCCTGTCTTTGGACGCTGTAACTCTTCTCCTGCCTTTAGACGCTGTAACTCTTCTCCTGTCTTTAGACGCTGTAACTCTTCTCCTGCCTTTAGACGCTGTAACTTTTCTCCTGCCTTTCGACGCTGTAACTCTTCTCCTGTCTTTAGACGCTGTAACCCTTCTCCTGTCTTTAGACGCTGTAACTCTTCTCCTGTCTTTAGACGCTGTAACTCTTCTCATGTCCTTAGTCGCTGTAACTCTTCTCCTGTCTTTAGTCGCTGTAACTCTTCTCCTGCCTTGAGAAGCTGTAACTCTTCTCCTGCCTTTAGACGCTGTAACTCTTCTCCTGTCTTTGGTCGCTGTAACTCTTCTCCTGCCTTTAGACGCTGTAACCCTTCTCCTGTCTTTAGACGCTGTAACTCTTCTCCTGTCTTTAGACGCTGTAACTCTGCTCCTGTCTTTGGACGCTGTAACTCTTCTCCTGCCTTTAGACGCTGTAACACTTCTCCTGCCTTTAGACACTGTAACTTTTCTCCTGCCTTTCGATGCTGTAACTCTTCTCCTGTCTTTAGACGCTGTAACCCTTCTCCTGTCTTTAGACGCTGTAACTCTTCTCCTGCCTTTAGACGCTGTAACTCTTCTCCTGTCTTTAGAAGCTGTAACTCTTCTCCTGTCCTTAGTCGCTGTAACACTTCTCCTGTCTTTAGTCGCTGTAACTCTTCTCCTGCCTTTAGAAGCTGTAACTCTTCTCCTGTCTTTAGACGCTGTAACTCTTCTCCTGCCTTTAGAAGCTGTAACTCTTCTCCTGCCTTTCGACGCTGTAACTCTTCTCCTGTCTTTAGACGCTGTAACCCTTCTCCTGTCTTTCGACGCTGTAACTCTTCTCCTGTCTTTAGACGCTGTAACCCTTCTCCTGTCTTTAGACGCTGTAACTCTTCTCCTGTCTTTAGACGCTGTAACTCTTCTCCTGCCTTTAGACGCTGTAACTTTTCTCCTGCCTTTTGACGCTGTAACCCTTCTCCTGTCTTTAGACGCTGTAACCCTTCTCCTGTCTTTAGACGCTGTAACTCTTCTCCTGTCTTTAGACGCTGTAACTCTGCTCCTGTCTTTGGACGCTGTAACTCTTCTCCTGCCTTTAGACGCTGTAACTCTTCTCCTGCCTTTAGACACTGTAACGTTTCTCCTGCCTTTCGACGCTGTAACTCTTCTCCTGTCCTTAGTCGCTGTAACACTTCTCCTGTCTTTAGTCGCTGTAACTCTTCTCCTGCCTTTAGACGAGGTAACTCTTCTCCTGCCTTTAGACGCTGTAACTCTTCTCCTGTCTTTAGACGCTGTAACTCTTCTCCTGCCTTTAGACGCTGTAACTTTTCTCCTGCCTTTCGACTCTGTAACTCTTCTCCTGTCTTTAGACGCTGTAACCCTTCTCCTGTCTTTAGACGCTGTAACTTTTCTCCTGCCTTTTGACGCTGTAACCCTTCTCCTGTCTTTAGACGCTGTAACCCTTCTCCTGTCTTTAGACGCTGTAACTCTTCTCCTGTCTTTAGACGCTGTAACTCTGCTCCTGTCTTTGGACGCTGTAACTCTTCTCCTGCCTTTAGATGCTGTAACTCTTCTCCTGTCTTTAGACGCTGTAACTCTTCTCCTGCCTTTAGACGCTGTAACTTTTCTCCTGCCTTTCGACGCTGTAACTCTTCTCCTGTCTTTAGACGCTGTAACCCTTCTCCTGTCTTTAGACGCTGTAACTCTTCTCCTGTCTTTAGACGCTGTAACTCTTCTCCTGTCCTTAGTCGCTGTAACTCTTCTCCTGTCTTTAGTCACTGTAACTCTTCTCCTGCCTTTAGAAGCTGTAACTCTTCTCCTGCCTTTAGACGCTGTAACTCTTCTCCTGTCTTTGGTCGCTGTAACTCTTCTCCTGCCTTTAGACGCTGTAACCCTTCTCCTGTCTTTAGACGCTGTAACTCTTCTCCTGTCTTTAGACGCTGTAACTCTGCTCCTGTCTTTGGACGCTGTAACTCTTCTCCTGCCTTTAGACGCTGTAACACTTCTCCTGCCTTTAGACGCTGTAACTTTTCTCCTGTCTTTAGATGCTGTAACTCTTCTCCTGTCTTTAGACGCTGTAACCCTTCTCCTGTCTTTAGACGCTGTAACTCTTCTCCTGCCTTTAGACGCTGTAACTCTTCTCCTGTCTTTAGAAGCAGTAACTCTTCTCCTGTCCTTAGTCGCTGTAACACTTCTCCTGTCTTTAGACGCTGTAACTCTTCTCCTGCCTTTAGACGCTGTAACTGTAACTTTCTCCTGTCTTTAGATGCTGTAACTCTTCTCCTGCCTTTAGACGCTGTAACTTTTCTCCTGCCTTTCGACGCTGTAACTCTTCTCCTGTCTTTAGATGCTGTAACCCTTCTCCTGTCTTTAGACGCTGTAACTCTTCTCCTGCCTTTAGACGCTGTAACTCTTCTCCTGTCTTTAGACGCTGTAACTCTTCTCCTGCCTTTAGACGCTGTAACTTTTCTCCTGCCTTTAGATGCTGTAACTCTTCTCCTGTCTTTAGACGCTGTAACCTTCTCCTGTCTTTAGACGCTGTAACTCTTCTCCTGTCCTTAGTAACTCTTCTCCTGTCTTTAGTCGCTGTAACTCTTCTCCTGCCTTTAGAAGCTGTAACCATTCTCCTGTCTTTAGACGCTGTAACTCTTCTCCTGTCTTTAGTCGCTGTAACTCTTCTCCTGTCTTTAGTCGCTGTAACTCTTCTCCTGTCTTTAGACGCTGTAACTCTTCTCCTGTCTTTAGACGCTGTAACCCTTCTCCTGTCTTTAGAGGCTGTAACTCTTCTCCTGCCTTTAGATGCTGTAACCCTTCTCCTTTCTTTAGACGCTGTAACTCTTCTCCTGCCTTTCGACGCTGTAACTCTTCTCCTGCCTTTAGATGCTGTAACCCTTCTCCTGTCTTTAGACGCTGTAACTCTTCTCCTGCCTTTCGACGCTGTAACTCTTCTCCTGTCTTTAGACGCTGTAACTCTTCTCCTTTCTTTCGACGCTGTAACTCTTCTTCTGCCTTTAGATGCTGTAACCCTTCTCCTGTCTTTAGACGCTGTAACTCTTCTCCTGCCTTTCGACACTGTAACTCTTCTCCTGTCTTTAGACGCTGTAACCCTTCTCCTGTCTTTAGACGCTGTAACTTTTCTCCTGCCTTTCGACGCTGTAACTCTTCTCCTGTCTTTAGATGCTGTAACCCTTCTCCTGTCTTTAGACGCTGTAACTCTTCTCCTTTCTTTAGACGCTGTAACTCTTCTCCTGTCCTTAGTCGCTGTAACTCTTCTCCTGTCTTTAGTCGCTGTAACTCTTCTCCTGTCTTTAGACGCTGTAACTCTTCTCCTGTCTTTAGTCGCTGTAACTCTTCTCCTGTCTTTAGTCGCTGTAACTCTTCTCCTGTCTTTAGACGCTGTAACTCTTCTCCTGTCTTTAGACGCAGTAACTCTTCTCCTGTCTTTAGAGGCTGTAAATCTTCTCCTGCCTTTAGATGCTGTAACCCTTCTCCTGTCTTTAGACGCTGTAACTCTTCGCCTGCCTTTCGACGCTGTAACTCTTCTCCTGCCTTTAGATGCTGTAACCCTTCTCCTGTCTTTAGACGCTGTAACTCTTCTCCTGTCTTTAGACGCTGTAACTCTTCTCCTGCCTTTAGACGCTGTAACTTTTCTCCTGCCTTTTGACGCTGTAACCCTTCTCCTGTCTTTAGACGCTGTAACCCTTCTCCTGTCTTTAGACGCTGTAACTCTTCTCCTGTCTTTAGATGCTGTAACTCTGCTCCTGTCTTTGGACGCTGTAACTCTTCTCCTGCCTTTAGACGCTGTAACTCTTCTCCTGCCTTTAGACGCTGTAACGTTTCTCCTGCCTTTCGACGCTGTAACTCTTCTCCTGTCCTTAGTCGCTGTAACACTTCTCCTGTCTTTAGTCACTGTAACTCTTCTCCTGCCTTTAGACGAGGTAACTCTTCTCCTGCCTTTAGACGCTGTAACTCTTCTCCTGTCTTTAGACGCTGTAACTCTTCTCCTGCCTTTAGACGCTGTAACTTTTCTCCTGCCTTTCGACTCTGTAACTCTTCTCCTGTCTTTAGACGCTGTAACCCTTCTCCTGTCTTTAGATGCTGTAACTTTTCTCCTGCCTTTTGACGCTGTAACCCTTCTCCTGTCTTTAGACGCTGTAACTCTTCTCCTGTCTTTAGACGCTGTAACTCTTCTCCTGCCTTTAGACGCTGTAACTTTTCTCCTGCCTTTTGACGCTGTAACCCTTCTCCTGTCTTTAGACGCTGTAACCCTTCTCCTGTCTTTAGACGCTGTAACTCTTCTCCTGTCTTTAGACGCTGTAACTCTGCTCCTGTCTTTGGACGCTGTAACTCTTCTCCTGCCTTTAGACGCTGTAACGTTTCTCCTGCCTTTCGACGCTGTAACTCTTCTCCTGTCCTTAGTCGCTGTAACACTTCTCCTGCCTTTAGACGAGGTAACTCTTCTCCTGCCTTTAGACGCTGTAACTCTTCTCCTGTCTTTAGACGCTGTAACTCTTCTCCTGCCTTTAGACGCTGTAACTTTTCTACTGCCTTTCGACTCTGTAACTCTTCTCCTGTCTTTAGACGCTGTAACCCTTCTCCTGTCTTTAGATGCTGTAACTTTTCTCCTGCCTTTTGACGCTGTAACCCTTCTCCTGTCTTTAGACGCTGTAACCCTTCTCCTGTCTTTAGACGCTGTAACTCTTCTCCTGTCTTTAGACGCTGTAACTCTGCTCCTGTCTTTGGACGCTGTAACTCTTCTCCTGCCTTTAGATGCTGTAACTCTTCTCCTGTCTTTAGACGCTGTAACTCTTCTCCTGCCTTTAGACGCTGTAACTTTTCTCCTGCCTTTCGACGCTGTAACTCTTCTCCTGTCTTTAGACGCTGTAACCCTTCTCCTGTCTTTAGACGCTGTAACTCTTCTCCTGTCTTTAGACGCTGTAACTCTTCTCCTGTCCTTAGTCGCTGTAACTCTTCTCCTGTCTTTAGTCGCTGTAACTCTTCTCCTGCCTTTAGAAGCTGTAACTCTTCTCCTGCCTTTAGACGCTGTAACTCTTCTCCTGTCTTTGGTCGCTGTAACTCTTCTCCTGCCTTTAGACGCTGTAACCCTTCTCCTGTCTTTAGACGCTGTAACTCTTCTCCTGTCTTTAGACGCTGTAACTCTGCTCCTGTCTTTGGACGCTGTAACTCTTCTCCTGCCTTTAGACGCTGTAACACTTCTCCTGCCTTTAGACGCTGTAACTTTTCTCCTGCCTTTCGATGCTGTAACTCTTCTCCTGTCTTTAGACGCTGTAACCCTTCTCCTGTCTTTAGACGCTGTAACTCTTCTCCTGCCTTTAGACGCTGTAACTCTTCTCCTGTCTTTAGAAGCAGTAACTCTTCTCCTGTCCTTAGTCGCTGTAACACTTCTCCTGTCTTTATTCGCTGTAACTCTTCTCCTGCCTTTAGACGCTCTAACTCTTCTCCTGTCTTTAGACGCTGTAACTCTTCTCCTGCCTTTAGACGCTGTAACTTTTCTCCTGCCTTTCGACGCTGTAACTCTTCTCCTGTCTTTAGACGCTGTAACCCTTCTCCTGTCTTTAGACGCTGTAACTCTTCTCCTGCCTTTAGACGCTGTAACTCTTCTCCTGTCTTTAGACGCTGTAACTCTTCTCCTGCCTTTAGACGCTGTAACTTTTCTCCTGCCTTTCGACGCTGTAACTCTTCTCCTGTCTTTAGACGCTGTAACCCTTCTCCTGTCTTTAGACGCTGTAACTCTTCTCCTGTCCTTAGTCGCTGTAACTCTTCTCCTGTCTTTAGTCGCTGTAACTCTTCTCCTGCCTTTAGAAGCTGTAACTCTTCTCCTGTCTTTAGACGCTGTAACTCTTCTCCTGTCTTTAGTCGCTGTAACTCTTCTCCTGTCTTTAGTCGCTGTAACTCTTCTCCTGTCTTTAGACGCTGTAACTCTTCTCCTGTCTTTAGACGCTGTAACCCTTCTCCTGTCTTTAGAGGCTGTAACTCTTCTCCTGCCTTTAGATGCTGTAACCCTTCTCCTTTCTTTAGACGCTGTAACTCTTCTCCTGCCTTTCGACGCTGTAACTCTTCTCCTGCCTTTAGATGCTGTAACCCTTCTCCTGTCTTTAGACGCTGTAACTCTTCTCCTGCCTTTCGACGCTGTAACTCTTCTCCTGTCTTTAGACGCTGTAACTCTTCTCCTTTCTTTCGACGCTGTAACTCTTCTTCTGCCTTTAGATGCTGTAACCCTTCTCCTGTCTTTAGACGCTGTAACTCTTCTCCTGCCTTTCGACACTGTAACTCTTCTCCTGTCTTTAGACGCTGTAACTCTTCTCCTGTCTTTAGACGCTGTAACCCTTCTCCTGTCTTTAGACGCTGTAACTTTTCTCCTGCCTTTCGACGCTGTAACTCTTCTCCTGTCTTTAGACGCTGTAACCCTTCTCCTGTCTTTAGACGCTGTAACTCTTCTCCTTTCTTTAGACGCTGTAACTCTTCTCCTGTCCTTAGTCGCTGTAACTCTTCTCCTGTCTTTAGACGCTGTAACTCTTCTCCTGTCTTTAGACGCTGTAACTCTTCTCCTGTCTTTAGACGCTGTAACTCTTCTCGTGTCTTTAGACGCTGTAACTCTTCTCCTGTCTTTAGACGCTGTAACTCTTCTCCTGTCTTTAGACGCTGTAACTCTTCTCCTGCATTTCGACGCTGTAACTCTTCTCCTGTCTTTAGACGCTGTAACTCTTCTCCTGTCTTTAGACGCTGTAACCCTTCTCCTGTCTTTAGACGCTGTAACTCTTCTCCTGCCTTTAGACGCTGTAACTCTTCTCCTGACTTTAGACGCTGTAACTCTTCTCCTGCCTTTAGACGCTGTAACCCTTCTCCTGTCTTTAGACGCTGTAACCCTTCTCCTGCCTTTCGACGCTGTAACTCTTCTCCTGTCTTTAGACGCTGTAACCCTTCTCCTGTCTTTAGACGCTGTAACTCTTCTCCTGCCTTTAGACGCTGTAACTCTTCTCCTGACTTTAGACGCTGTAACTCTTCTCCTGCCTTTAGACGCTGTAACCCTTCTCCTGTCTTTAGACGCTGTAACCCTTCTCCTGTCTTTAGACGCTGTAACCCTTCTCCTGTCTTTAGAGGCTGTAACCCTTCTCCTGTCTTTAGATGCTGTAACCCTTCTCCTGTCTTTAGACGCTGTAACTCTTCTCCTGCCTTTCGACGCTGTAACTCTTCTCCTGTCTTTAGACGCTGTAACTCTTCTCCTGCCTTTCGACGCTGTAACTCTTCTCCTGCCTTTGGATGCTGTAACCCTTCTCCTGTCTTTAGACGCTGTAACTCTTCTCCTGCCTTTCGACGCTGTAACTCTTCTCCTGTCTTTAGACGCTGTAACTCTTCTCCTGTCTTTAGACGCTGTAACCCTTCTCCTGCCTTTCGACGCTGTAACTCTTCTCCTGTCTTTAGACGCTGTAACCCTTCTCCTGTCTTTAGACGCTGTAACTCTTCTCCTGCCTTTAGACGCTGTAACTCTTCTCCTGACTTTAGACGCTGTAACTCTTCTCCTGCCTTTAGACGCTGTAACCCTTCTCCTGTCTTTAGACGCTGTAACCCTTCTCCTGTCTTTAGACGCTGTAACCCTTCTCCTGTCTTTAGAGGCTGTAACCCTTCTCCTGTCTTTAGATGCTGTAACCCTTCTCCTGTCTTTAGACGCTGTAACTCTTCTCCTGCCTTTCGACGCTGTAACTCTTCTCCTGTCTTTAGACGCTGTAACTCTTCTCCTGCCTTTCGACGCTGTAACTCTTCTCCTGCCTTTGGATGCTGTAACCCTTCTCCTGTCTTTAGACGCTGTAACTCTTCTCCTGCCTTTCGACGCTGTAACTCTTCTCCTGTCTTTAGACGCTGTAACCCTTCTCCTGTCTTTAGACGCTGTAACCCTTCTCCTGTCTTTAGACGCTGTAACTCTTCTCCTGTCTTTAGACGCTGTAACTCTTCTGCTGTCTTTAGACGCTGTAACTCTTCTCCTGTCTTTAGACGCTGTAACTCTTCTCCTGTCTTTAGACGCTGTAACTCTTCTCCTGTCTTTAGACGCTGTAACTCTTCTCCTGCCTTTCGACGCTGTAACTCTTCTCCTGTCTTTAGACGCTGTAACTCTTCTCCTGTCTTTAGACGCTGTAACCCTTCTCCTGTCTTTAGACGCTGTAACTCTTCTCCTGCCTTTAGACGCTGTAACTCTTCTCCTGACTTTAGATGCTGTAACTCTTCTCCTGCCTTTAGACGCTGTAACCCTTCTCCTGTCTTTAGACGCTGTAACCCTTCTCCTGCCTTTCGACGCTGTAACTCTTCTCCTGTCTTTAGACGCTGTAACCCTTCTCCTGTCTTTAGACGCTGTAACTCTTCTCCTGCCTTTAGACACTGTAACTCTTCTCCTGACTTTAGACGCTGTAACTCTTCTCCTGCCTTTAGACGCTGTAACCCTTCTCCTGTCTTTAGACGCTGTAACCCTTCTCCTGTCTTTAGACGCTGTAACCCTTCTCCTGTCTTTAGAGGCTGTAACCCTTCTCCTGTCTTTAGACGCTGTAACTCTTCTCCTGCCTTTAGACGCTGTAACTCTTCTCCTGCCTTTAGACGCTGTAACTCTTCTCCTGTCTTTAGACGCTGTAACTCTTCTCCTGTCTTTAGACGCTGTAACTCTTCTCCTGCCTTTAGACGCTGTAACTCTTCTCCTGCCTTTAGACGCTGTAACTCTTCTCCTGCCTTTAGACGCTGTAACCCTTCTCCTGCCTTTCGACGCTGTAACTCTTCTCCTGTCTTTAGACGCTGTAACTCTTCTCCTGTCTTTAGTTGCTGGAACTCTTCTCGTGTCCTTAGACGCTGGAACTTCTTCACCGGTTTCTATTTTAATCATGCTGTGTTTCTTTTTTTTACATTCTGTTCTTTTTTAGATCCTTTCGGACTTTGTCTTTTTTGTTTAAAAACTTTGTATTTTTTAATGTAACTACTACAATTGAGCCTGAGATCAATACTTTTCTGTGCATATTTTGGAGACATTTAGGGTCTGTATTTATTTTAGCAAAGACAGGCACATACAGGGCAGTTTCTCTGCTTGGGAAATTGGTACAATCATCAAGTCCACACTGCAGTAGCAACCTGAAAGCAATAAGGGACATTTGTTTTTATCCAGAAGATATCAATTTAGTTTTCCTCAAACTTGATACTATTAATTAAACTCCCCCTCTCCCTCAGGGGCTTTGGAGGTATCTGATCTTTTCACATGGAGGACTGTTTTTTGTTCCAGTGATGTTGCACTGTGAAGAGGGGCACCCCAAGATCTGAGTACAACGTAATTGATCAACTCCATGGTGCATTTGAAACAACATAATAGCATCATTGCAAAAATCTTTATGGGCCCAATTTCTATGATACTATACCTCAAAACACAGCATAGACTGAAAGGTTTGTAAATTGATTTGGTTGTCACAGCATGGACTGAAAGGTGTATAAATTGACTTGGTTGTCACAGCATGGACTGAAAGGTTTGTAAATTGAGTTGGCTGTCAGGTCTTCTGAATTGTTTTGCTGGTTTGATGGGGAGAAGATTCAAGCAGAGGTGTAAAACCTACATCCAATGTTTATTTTAGCAGTAGCTGTAGGTAGATATTAGAAAATCCTGGAGAAAACCCTATTGGTTATAACATAATGTCTATCAACACTTATGAAGACAGATCCTCAATGTGGTAGCCCATGGGGTTAGAACATTTTAAAGAAATTTAAAGAGCTTTAGCACTTACACATTTGTAACATATCTTACAAATGGAATTACAGGATTTATTGTTTTTTTTTAATTGTTAGACGTAACATAGCATACAAAATGGATGACATTGTACACAATTTTGCACACGTTTGGGGAACTGGTTTTAGCTCATGAGTGCTACTTTCAAAACGACTTGTTGCAATTATACAAAACATGTATAATGCATCTTTAATAACACACTTGTTCTACTTATAAAGTTAGATGAAGGCCTCACGGGCTCAAAGCCTGGGCAGCGCAATTGACAACTTTCACGGTTTTAAAGTAGTCAGCTGGGTGGGACTTTGGATGCTAGTACATCTCAATGGTTCTACTAGTATGTTCTGATTTGTGCATAGCAGGTATGTTCAAGAGTACAGTACTTTGTTACTGCAGTCTGATTGGCTATGTTAATTATGAATGCTACAGTATGTAATCACTCTGACAGACATAATTCACGGATAAGTCAACATCTAAACCCCAGAGGTTATATCAAGTCATTACATCTCTTTCATGTTCCTTTATCTCAATAATCAGTTCTAAAAGTAGGCATGGTCATAAACCAATGGTAATGCTATTTTTATGTGAAGTGTGTGGTACTTTGTAATAATGCAGTTATAGTAGGAACAAGGCAGTTAACCCACTGTTCCTAAGCCGTCATTGAATTTGTTTTTAAAAACTTATTCTGGCTGCAGGGGCAGTATTGAGTAGCTTGGATGAAAAGGTGCCCATAGGTGATAAGAGTAAACTACCTGCTCCTCAGTCTCAGTTGCGAATATATGCATATTATTATTAGTATTGGATAGAAAACACTCTGAAGTTTCTTAAACGGTTTGAATGATGTCTGTGAGTATAACAGAACTCAAATGGCAGGCAAAAACCTGAGAAGAAATCCAAACAGGAAGTGGGAAGTCTGAGGTTGGTCGATTTTGAGGATTATACTGTGAAGTGGGACCGAATGAGAGAGGAATGAGTCAGAGGTCTGGCAGATTGCCAAAGGCGGTCACGCGCCTCAGAGTATCTATTGCTTTTCTACAGACATAGGAATGTTCCGGTTGGGATATTATTGAAGTTTTATGTTAAAAACATCCTAAAGATTGATTGCGTACATCGTTTCACATGTTTCTACGGACAGTAACGGAACTTTTTGACATTTCGTCTGCAACTAGGGAACGCGCTTCATGACTTTGGATTTGTTTACAAAACGTGCTAACAAAAGTAGCTCTTTGGACATAAATGATGGACATTATCGACAAATCAAACATTTAATGTGGAACTGGGATTCCTGGGAGTGCATTCTGAAGAAGATCATCAAAGGTAAGTGAATATTTATAATGTTATTTGTGATTTCTGTTGACTCCAATATGGCGAATATCCCTATTTGTATTCTGAGCGCCGTTCTCAGATTATTGCATGGTTTGCTTTTTCCGTAAAGCTTTTTTGAAATCTGACACAGCGGTTCCATTAAGGAGAAGTGTATCTATATTTCCATGTCTAACACTTGTATTTTCATCTACATATATAATGAGTATTTCTGTAAAATGATGTGGCTCTCTGCAATATCACCAGATGTTTTTGGAACTAGTGAACATAATGTGGCAAGTATACTGAGATTTTTTAATATAAATATGCACTTTATCGAACAAAACATACATGTATTGTGTAACATGAAGTCCTATGAGTGTCATCTGATCATCAAAGGTTAGTGATTAATTTTATCTCTATTTGTGCTTTTTGTGACTCCTCTCTTTGGCTGGAAAAATGGCTGAATTTTTCTGGGACTTGGCGGTGACCTAACATAATCGTTTGCAGTGCTTTCGCTGTAAAGCCTATTTGAAATCGGACACTTTGGTGGGATTAACAACAAGATTACCTTTAAAATGGTATAAAATACATGTATGTTTGAGGAATTTTAATTATGAGATTTCTGTTTGAATTTGGCGCTCTGCACTTTCACTGGCTGTTGTCATATTAATCCCGTTAATGGGATTGCAGCCCGAAGGAGTTTTAACTGATTTACCTAGTTAAATAAAGGTAAAATTAAAATATATATAAAAAACTTCAAGGTTAGGTATGAAAAGTAGGGACACATATTTTGACCCTGAGTAAAGTCACAGTGAACTAATCAAGATCAAACCAGCAGTGTTTATGAATACCGATGGAGAGTCTTTCGCCCGGCACGAACACAAAAGACCGGACATCCTCCACAGAGCCAAATACTTTCACGCTATGAATGTGGCGGTGATAAACCCTGACTGAAGTTATCAGAAAACTTTGATCAAGTCTGGCCGCTGACCTGTGTGCCACCAATGAAATCACCCTGCTCTGAATGGCATTATTAATCTCCAGAGCCCTGCAGGAGCTCTGCTGTCTGGGAAAAAAATGGACGTCGCAAACATTAATTTAGGCTGAATTGTACATTTGCAGCTATTCATTCATAAACAAATGTGAATACAAATATTGTGTGTGCGTGCGATCGATCAATAAAGCCCTCAAAATAGATAACATAACATAGCTTTGATTGACAAGATGGTGATTGTGTAATGTTTTTAAACACAGGGTTCAGTATAATGAAACTGATCTGGTTGAATAGGAGAGAGGTGTGAGTCACACACATCAAATAAAGGAAATGTCAAAGATGATACCCTGCACAAATGAAATGTCAAGGACAATACCTCAGTCTGTGGCCCCTCTTACTGTGGCCCCTCTCACCTGTCCTCATCATCCCCAGCCAGTCATATTTTTTGTTAGGCAATGTGAGGGTACAGCAATAGGTGCTCTCCCAGGCACAGAAATTGGTATCCAATTGACCCGTTAGGACCCCATTATTTGAACTGCTGAATGGAAAGTGCCAGGGCCTGCTCCAATCTCCAACCCACCAGAGAGAGTTAAGGTCACAAAGTACATTTCCCCAACACTTTTCTCCATCCCTCGCCCCCAGGCACTTCTCCTCTCTGTTTCTGCCTTCTTGTCCCTGTCTGGGACTCTGCCTCAGTTTCTCCTATTGCAGGCAACCTATCCTCCCCTTCACCAACTCTGACTAACAAAACAACATTCGTTAGGCACATTTGCTTTGGTGCAGGATTACGTTAATTATGATGGAATTATCAAGTCATTAAAGCGGGTAGAGAAATGAGCGATTACTCGACGAAGGAAATAAAAAAATAACTCCTCATCTCGTTCCCAAAAAGCAGGCCCAAACCCTGAAAGACATTGCGGCACAATGCGACATGAGAGAGCAAACGTGTTTAAACCACCCATGCTCGAACACGACTCATGAGGCACAAGCTTCTTCCGGAGATTTCTTTGCAGAGCACGGCGGGTAACTTTTTTCCTATTGCGTGTTGCATGTATCCATTAATCACACCAAATACCAACTATAATGAAGGCTCGCATCCGCCTGGTGAAGCTCTTTGTTTGCCTAACAAAGTATGGAGCTCTGCGGCAAGACTGGTGAGTGTAATTTGGTGGATTGATGCCTCTATAATAATAATTATAATAATGACCATTATTATTATTGTTGGGATTATCACTGTGACAGCCTTTGTTCTAGTTTCTTTTCAGTGAAACACAATTACGCTGAGTTGAATGTCAAATATGGTACATTATGAGAATGTACCGTCGTGGTGTGAGGGAAGGTTTGTTATGGAGGAAGCCAGGGCTGTCTTATCTAAATGTGTATCGTATTTGTCACCCGGGCGATACACAGCATGGTGACCAGAGGGATGCAGTGTACTGGCTGATCTGCCGTTATTAAAGGGGTCATATTACTATGTCAACTTCCACAGGACTCCTGTCTCCCCGTTGCTCAGTGATAGAGTGACTTAGGGAGTGGGTCAGGCATCAGACAGCAACCAGGCGGAGGATAGGAGGGATCACTGAAGCCGTGGCAGCCTGGTCTCTCTATCTGCAAATCCAAAGAGGCATGGGTAGGATCCACGATGTATAGACACGAATAGTCCTGTTTTCACTTCTTAAGACTTCAGAATCTATTGACTAAATACGATCCAAAGTTTTGATGTGTTTTTTTGGATTCTATTTATAATCCAATCAGCGGAATACACATTCATAGAGAAGTGCTGTATAAATATTGAATACACAGGGCAGGGTATAGTTGTGTGGTTCAGCGGAATACACATTCATAGAGAGGTGCTGTATAAATATTGAATACACAGGGCAGGGTATGGTTGTGTGGTTCAGCGGAATACACATTCATAGAGAAGTGCTGTATAAATATTGAATACACAGGGCAGGGTATGGTTGTGTGGTTCAGCGGAATACACATTCATAGAGAAGTGCTGTATAAATATTGAATACACAGGGCAGGGTATGGTTGTGTGGTTCAGCGGAATACACATTCATAGAGAAGTGCTGTATAAATATTGAATACACAGGGCAGGGTATGGTTGTGTGGTTCAGCGGAATACACATTCATAGAGAAGTGCTGTATAAATATTGAATACACAGGGCAGGGTATGGTTGTGTGGTTCAGCGGAATACACATTCATAGAGAAGTGCTATATACATATTGAATACACAGGGCAGGGTATGGTTGTGTGGTTCAGTGGTTACAAAAGCTTGTGAATAAAAGTGTCCTTAGTCTTGTTCCATGTGTTACAAAGATTCAGCTGGTGTTCTGCAGTTCGATGAATACAACGGATTGAAATTAGCATAATATTTGCCTTGCAGAGTTAGTGAGTAGGTTTAGGTAGACTTATTCAGACCACAGCCCACACCAGATCTATCATTTCTAAAATTATATTACACTGTACAAGAAGGAGCCCAACAAAGGTATTATTTTTGTTGCTTACTCATTCCCCAAGTTCCCAGTCTCCTCTCTCTCTGGGATAGTACCTTGGCATCATTTATCTGTGTTTGAGGTGAGTTGAATGAACACTTGTCATGCATGTGACCAAGCATCAGTAACACAGCATTCACCTTATTTATAAAAAGTGCCAGGGTTGTTTTAAGTCTAACCTCAGTAGGTGGAATAACTAAATGTAAAGGCTGCTTGATCTTATATTCCTTTCACATTCCTTTCTGCATTTGTTTAGACTTTTTTTGTGTGTAGATTTACATACTTTTCTATAGTCAGAGGTTAGGGTCAATAGGTTAAAAAGTGGTGTGGTAAAATGTGTATGTGTCTTTTTCTGAGGAACTTTTTTTTCTGATCTCATGACCTTGTCAGGTAAAACTCTGGTTCCTATTCGTAGGCAATGTCAAAATATTGTTATTATAGATAACTTATCTTTTCATCTGTCGTATGACTATAGGGCTGAGGGTTTTCTTGTCGGGTTATGTGAATTGGAAACACTCCAAGCTTAAGGTGGATAGAACCCTTTCAAACTACCACAAACCTTGTTATTATTCATTCTGAGTCTGATATCAAAAGAGCCAGAGACAACAACTTCCATGGATAACACACTCTGTGGTTTAGTGAACTACTATAGCATGGCTGAGCGTTATGTGAATGGTTACAATGCCTTTAAATATTCATGTCACTCTTTACACACAATGCTAAGCAAAGACAGACAGGTTTCAATTTAGAAAAGTATTTTAATTTGATGTCATAAAACCTAGTATTATTAATATTATTATCATCTGATAACAGTGCTATTCTGCAATTATTCATTATGTTAGCTTTATTTAAGTGTTCCATTCACCACTATACACAGTATACTTTGTAATAATGTTTTTTCATTAAACCTATTTTAAACGGGGTGGTTTGAGCCCTAAATGCTGATTGGCTGACTGTCGTGGTATATCAGACCGCATCGTGTCGTTAGTAAGAATAGTCCTTAGCCATGGTATATTGGCCATATACCACATCCCCTCGGCCCTTATTGCTTAATCATACCACAGCATTGTTGAATGATCGTTTCTGATTTTCTAGAAGGACTTTCTAGAATGGACATTAAAACTAGATGACGGGACAGTTGGAACATACAGTGGGGAGAACAACTTTTTGATACACTACCGATTTCACAGCTTTTCCTACTTACAAAGCATGTAGAGGTCTGTAATTTTTATCATAGGTACACTTCAACTGTGAGAGACGGAATCTAAAACAAAAATCTAGAAAATCACATTGTATGATTTTTAAGTAATTAATTTGCATTTTATTGCATGACATAAGTATTTGATACATCAGAAAAGCAGAACTTAATATTTGGTACAAAATCCTTTGTTTACAATTACAGAGATCATACGTTTCCTGTAGTTCTTGACCAGGTTTGCACACACTGCAGCAGGGATTTTGGCCAACTCCTCCATACAGACCTTCTCCAGATCCTTCAGGTTTCGGGGCTGTCGCTGGGCAATACGGACTTTCAGCTCCCTCCAAAGATTTTCTATTGGGTTCAGGTCTGGAGACTGGTTAGGCCACTCCAGGACCTTGAGATGCTTCCTTGGGTTGTGCCGTGGCGGAGATCTTTGTGGGCTATACTCAGCCTTGTCTCAGGATGGTAAGTTGGTGGTTGAAGATATTCCTCTAGTGGTGTGGGGGCTGTGCTTTGGCAAAGTGGGTGGCGCTATATCCTTCCTGTTTGGCCCTGTCCGGGGGTGTCCTCGGATGGGGCCACAGTGTCTCCTGAGTGTCGGGGGGCTAGGGTCAGTTTGTTATATCTGGAGTACTTCTCCTGTCCTATTCGGTGTCCTGTGTGAATTTATTAAGTGTGCTCTCTCTAATTCTCTCTTTCTCGCTTTCTTTCTCTCTCTCGGAAGACCTGAGCCCTAGGACCATGCCTCAGGACTACCTGACATGATGACTCCTTGCTGTCCCCAGTCCACCTGGCCGTGCTGCTGCTCCAGTTTCAACTGTTCTGCCTTATTATTATTGGACCATGCTGGTCATTTATGAACATTTGAACATCTTGGCCATGTTCTGTTATAATCTCCACCTGGCACAGCCAGAAGAGGACTGGCCACCCCACATAGCCTGGTTCCTCTCTAGGTTTCTTCCTAGGTTTTGGCCTTTCTAGGGAGTTTTTCCTAGCCACCGTGCTTCTACACCTGCATTGCTTGCTGTTTGGGGTTTTAGGCTGGGTTTCTGTACAGCACTTTGAGATATCAGCTGATGTACGAAGGGCTATATAAATACATTTGATTTGATTTGATTCTTACGGAGCCACTCCTTAGTTGCCCTGGCTGTGTGTTTCGGGTCATTGTAATGCTGGGAGACCCAGCCATGACCCATCTTCAATGCTCTTACTGAGGGAAGGAGGTTGTTGGCCAAGATCTTGCGATACATCCATCCTCACCTCAATACAGTGCAGTCGTCCTGTCCCCTTTGCAGAAAAGCATCCCCAAAGAATGATGTTTCCACCTCCATGCTTCACAGTTGGGATGGTGTTCTTGGGGTTGTACTCATCCTTCTTTTTCCTCCAAACACGGCGAATGGAGTTTAGACCAAAAAGCTCTATTTTTTTCTCATCAGACCACATGACCTTCTTCCATTCCTCCTCTGGATCATCCAGATGGTCATTGGCAAACTTCAATCGAGCCTGGGCATGCGCTGGCTTGAGCAGGGGGACCTTGCATGCGCTGCAGGATTTTAATCCATGACGGCGCAGTGTGTTACTAATGGCTTTCTTTGAGACTGTGTTCCCAACTCTCTTCAGGTCATTGACCAGGTCCTGCAGTTCTGGGCTGATCCCTCACCTTCCTCATGATCATTGATGCCCCACGAGGTGAGATCTTGCATGGAGCCCCAGACCGAGGGTGATTGACAGTCATCTTGAACCTCTTCCATTTTCTAATAATTGCGCCAACAGTTGTTGCCTTCTCACCAAGCTGCTTACCTATTGTCCTTTAGCCCATCACAGCCTTGTGCAGGTCTACAATTTTATCCCTGATGTCCTTACACAGCTCTCTGGTTTTGTCCATTGTGGAGAAGTTGGAGTCTTTTTGATTGTGTGTGGACAGTTGTCTTTTATACAGGTAACAAGTTCAAACCGGTGCAGTTAATACAGGTAATGAGTGGAGAACAGGAGAGATTCTTAAAGAAAAACAAACAGGTCTGTGAGAGCCGGAATTCTTACTGATTGGTAGGTGATCAAATACTTATGTCATGCAATAAAATGCAAATTAATTACTTAAAAATCATACAATGTGATTTTCTGGATTTTTGTTTTAGATTCCATCTCTCACAGTTGAAGTGTACCTATGATAAAAAATGACAGACCTCTACATGCTTTGTAAGTAGGAAAACCTGCAAAATCAGCAGTGTATCAAATACTTGTTCTCCCCCACTGTATATATTTACGCTCAGTGTGTCGTCTTGAAAAGTGTCACTGTTGAAAAGTTAGTTTCTGTTGGAGAGTTTTGTCTCTCTCTCTCTCTCTCTCTCTCTCTATCTCTCTCTTTCTCTCTCTCTGTCTTGGTTAGAGGGGATAGTTCAGAGTGACATTCATTAATTTGTTATATAAATAATTTTGGCAGTTGTCGTTTTTTGCGTTCAATAATGCTGAATTCCTAGCTGCAGACTAGTAATTCATATCAAAGACTTGTTCTTATTCTGTCGGCATCGATAGTCTAAGAGTTTAACCACATGGTATGGTTAAAAGATTCAGCAATGGTCTGCAACCTACGTCCCCTCCTAATGGAGAAAAACATGGTCTGGAGATAATTTCTCAAAGTTGGGTTTTATTTGGAATTGCAGAAAAGGGCTGTCCCAGGATGCCTGACCCTAACTGGGCTCAGGGGCGGTCCTCTGATTCAGTTAAACTCAAAAGGGAATTAAAAAAAGGGAATTCCTTCATTAAACAGTCCAAAATCACATCACACAATTTTACAAACAGTATTATACTCACTCATTCATCTTATACAACAATTAGATGTAAACCTTATATCTGAGGCGGTTAAATAAACAGCATTATGGCAATGTGGCCACACCATCTCCCATGAGCTTCCCCAAAATGTAACAAGCGGACCAGTTCGTAGTTGGATTCTTCACCGATCTTTTATACCTTGTCCGGAACATGAAATTTGCTCGGACCTCAAGTTCTGTGAGGTGGAAGAAATTCCTTTGTTCTCTATGAAAATTCACTCTGTCTCTTATACTGGCCATGAGGCAGGGTATTCTCAGGAATTTACGACCTCTCTCTGACCACAGCAGCCTAGTTGAAGGAGGCAGGGGGAGGCAGGGAGAGGGGGATGGGCTTGCTGTACCCAAAGAGGGCAACATCATGACACAGGCAAAATCGGGCATTATCAGCTCATTGTTACGGATGTATCCAAATGAATGTCAATAAAAACATCTACTTTGTTGTTATTCTGGCTGCATAGGTCGTGACTGTGTTAGTCGTAGCTAGCTGGCTAGCTAACAAGCAAGGGATAAGAACATTGCCAGCAATCATGACAACAGAACATAAAGAACGAATGACTGGGTCACGTCCATAAATATCTAACTAATCAAATGAACACATTTCTAGCAACCAAAAGATGAGAAATTATGTATTTTCCTATATAAATTAAAATATTTAATTTCTACCGGTAAATGTGTGTTTATAGTATTCTTTTCTTTAGTATAAGTGGGTAGAAATTGGTTCTATAAGTGGGATAAACGGTGGTATAAGTGGGATAAACAGCTTAAACAAAGGTAACAAAATAAACATATCTGTTATTCTGGCTGCAGGATAAACGCCTCAGTTTTGTACATTACCTTGGAAAAATTTACTCCGAAAAGGAACACGACTCCCTGACTTTTTTCATCATCTAATTAGTGTTCTTCTGTAATTATTCATTATTCAAGTCCTACTCCAGTCTCCTTTTCACTTCAATTATTTACTTAACAAAAGGCACACATCTCAATAGGTCCAGGCATCCTCATGACATGGCACATGTGGGGGGGGGGGGGGGGGGGGGCTTTCCTCTTGTGTTCACTATTACACTATGGTTGAATTTGAGTTTTTTTTACCACAAATATTTGTGAATAATCACCAGCAATGGAAATAAAATAATATGCCCACTTTAACAAATTATTAAACTGGCTGACTAACCTTTTCATAAACTTCAGTATCCCGTGGCCTTCAGTAGCAAAAGCAGATCGTTTCATCTTCTTTATGCCAAATGCATTTATTTAGTGAGTCTAAATGATTATCGTTAGCTGCTGGCTGAATGATGGAATGATCCTAGCTTGCTAGCTATCTAGCTAGGCTAATAAATATAACATTAGGGAGATTGGATCATTCTAGAGCGTTTGCTTTTGTTAACACAACTTTTTTTCAATTAAAATGTGTGTTTTCTCGTGATGCAGGCAACCAGGTAGGCAGGAGAGGAGGTTTGTCACTAGTTACCACAGCCTCAAAATCAAATCACATCAAATCCAATTGTATTTGTCACATACACATGGTTAGCAGATGTTAATGCGAGTATAGCGAAATGCTTGTGCTTCTAGTTCCGACAATGCAGTAATAACCAACAAATAATCTAACTAACAATTCCAAAACTACTGTCTTATACACACAAGTGTAAGGGGATAAAGAATATGTACATAAAGATATATGAATGAGTGTTGGTACAGAGCGGCATAGGCAAGATACAGTAGATGGTATCGAGTACAGTATATACATATGAGATGAGTATGTAAACAAAGTGGCATAGTTAAGTGGCTAGTGATACATGTATTACATAAAGAAGTAGTAGATGATATAGAGTACAGTATATACGTATACATATGAGATGAATAATGTAGGGTATGTAAACATTATATTAGGTAGCATTGTTTAAAGTGGCTAGTGATATATTTGACCATTTATCAATTCCCATCAATTCCCATTATTAAAGTGGCTGGAGTTGAGTCAGTGTGATGGCAGTAATTGGCCGTATTTAAAAAATGAGGCTATGTAGGGTGTGACTGACAAGTGAATCTACCTATTGCAGCGAGCGTGGGGTTACTCTGTGAAATCCCAGGGAAAGGGCTGTATTCACTAGACAAATCAGACGCAAATGGGCTAAAATTGGGGGTGGTACTATGTCAACTTGTCCAATAAGAAACGTTTCTGTTGCAAAATCATAGTTCACGAGGCCATATCAAACAATGGTGCTCATCCCCAGGATTGTTCTATGTCAGTTCCAACTAGTACCTCCAACAGTAGCTGTCTTGCTAGGCTCAGGCACATATCCGCAGTAGGCCTATAGATTGGGTGCTACAACCCTAAAAGCACTAACAGGTGTCAATTTTAACACCATGTCACGTTCGTCGTATAGAGGAGACCAAAGTGCAGCGTGATTAGAATACATTATTCTTTTAATGAACGAAGAACACTTAACAAACTATGCAAAAACAACAAAACAAACGTGAAGCTATATACAACGAGTGCTGAAACATAGAATATAACCCACAGATAAACCAAGGAATATGGCTTCCTAAATATGGTTACCAATCAGAGACTACGATAAATTGAGATTGAGAACCAATCTAGGAAACCATAGACATATAAACCCCTAGACTAGAAAAAACCCCAAGACAGAAACCCCCCCGAAAAAAACAAAGATAACTGAGGTCAGGACATGACACACCAAGTGGTAAAACATTTCATCATTTACATTTTTTTATCCTTCAGAAATGTTAGGGCTTTGTCAAGCAACTCGTCACGACAAAAAAATATACATTTATCATCATTTCTATGTTAATATGGAGGAATAAAAAAGCCTAAGCTGAAAATTAAGACTAAAAAGCAACAACAACAAAAAGTTTCCATACATTTTCACTATTCATGAATGTACAGATATATACATATATAGACCTACCCCAGATTTTCCAAAATTACCCCTGTTGGTGCTTTTAGGGGTCAAATATGTTGATGCTTTTAGGGTTAGAAAGGAAACCAATGAAACTAAAATGAAATACAGAGATACAGTCCTACGTTTGTATACATCCACAATACACCAGACCTAGCCTTTTGGACTTTCAATGTTTGTTTGGTTTTAGATGACTTTTTCATGTCTTTTTCCGTTGTGGGGAAATCTGTCTTTGGCAATCTCCAAAAAAGTTAGGCTCAGGAGAACCCAAATTCAATTTCCTCCACCTGCTGCACTGAATGCTTTACACACCTGTCCTCAAAGCTCCTGGCAAGCTCTCCCTGGCTTTTGTTGGGATATTTAATTAACATCACAGAGACAAAGGTAGTGTAGAAGCACACACACACACACACACACACACACACACACACACACACACACACACACACACACACACACACACACACACACACACACACACACACACACACACACACACACACACACACACACACACACACACACACACACACACACACACACACACACACACACACACACACACACACACACACACAGTATGTTTCAAAAAATACCATTAGCAGCAACTGCAACAACAATAATGAGAATAACAATACTTTAAAGCAAAGCAACAGTAGTAGAACAGTCTCAACATGGCTGAGAAGACACATGGTATGAAAGCCAAAACGAAACCAAAATGGAAATATTATTGACATAAAATTGTACTTTTCAGTGGCTGTCCCTTAGGTTGTGACAGGACACATTTAGGCATTTCACCCAATAAATATTGAATTTATTCTAACTCTTTTATAGTTAAAATTCTTTATACTGAATGGTAATTTGTGAAAAAAGATTCTCTTAGGCCCGAGTATTTGTCACAGTGTAATAGGAAATGCAGCTCTGTCGCTTCCTTGGTGCAGAGTGGAGCAGAGTGAGCACAGCCTGTCCTCTCTGGGCAGCCAGATTTGCCTGTGACTACCGGTCTATATAGCCAGACTGTGCTCACTGAGTCTGTACCTAGTCAGTGTTTTCCTCAGTTTTCTATCAGTGACAGTAGTCAGATAGGCTGCCACCATGTACTGCCACCATGTAGAACCAAATAGCATTGAAGTTTACTTGGATTTTTTTGTGGTGTCTTTCCAATAGGTGATATACTTTTATTTTAGCTTTGTGATGATTTGGTCAGCTGTCCTGAGACACTATGGGGTTGGTTTGGGTTGGTGAACTGAGCCTCAGAACCAGCTGACTGTGGGGACTCTTCTCTTGTTCCCCCAAAAGAGTTCCCCCAAAAGTCTCCGAGGTCTGCCGACTCATGCAGAGCTAGGTTGTCTCCAGCCGAACGTTGATGCAGACTTAACACCAAGAGATGGCTGTATTGCGGAAATACCGGTCATTACGTGTCTACCTGTCCATTAAAATACCAGGCTCATCAGTAGGTACGAGTACTCTGGTGGGCCATACAGAGAATTTTCCTTCTCCCCTTACTCGTACCCCTCTCCATGCCATCCTGCTGTGGGGCGACTGGTCAAAATCTCTTTGGGTACTCTTTGACTCTGGGGCCGATGGGAGTTTAATGGACACTACCCTGGTGTCAGATCTGGGCATCCCCACTCAGCCCCTCTCCATTCCTATGGACGTCCCCTCTCCATTCCCTAGCCTGTGTAGGCAGAGTCACCCACAATACTAGGAAACCTCAGTGGGTCTATATAGTTATACTCATCAAGTCTCCTCGGGTACCCGTGGTATTAGGGTTTTCATGACTCCAGCGACACATTCCCCTTATCAACTGGACTGCTGGTGCTATCACGGGCTGGTGCCCGTTCTGCCACGCTCATTGCCTGAAGTTGGCACAGCCTGCCCCGGGGCATCTTCCTGTGGGCTCGAAAGAAATCTTGGATGTCTCCACTGTTCCCGCTGAGTACCAGGATCTCCGGGAGATTTTCAGCAAGGTGCGGGCCACAAGGTTGTTCTACATCAATCCTACCACTGCGTGATCAACTTTCTCCCGGGCACTACACCACCCTGGGGACAGCTGTATTCACTGTCAGGTCCGGAGACCAAGGCTATGGAAACATACTATGAGGATGGCTGCAGGGTCTCTCCGTCCTTCTGCCTCCCCCGACGGTGCAGGGTTCTTCTTTGTGGAGAAGAGGGACAAAACCCTTCACCCATGAATCGACTACCGGGGCCTTAATGACATCACGGTTAAATACCGCTATCCGCTACCACTCATCGCCTCGGCTTTCGAGCCGCTCCAGGCGGCCACCATTTTCTCTAAGTTGTTCCTGTGGACGAGAGGAAGACAACCTTCAAATCAATCAAATTCAAATCAAATGTATTTATATAACCCTTCGTACATCAGCTGATATCTCAAAGTGCTGTACAGAAACCCAGCCTAAAACCCCAAACAGCAAGCAATGCAGGTGTAGAAGCACGGTGGCTAGGAAAAACTCCCTAGAAAGGCCAAAACCTAGAAATAAACCTAGAGAGGAACCAGGCTATGTGGGGTGGCCAGTCCTCTTCTGGCTGTGCCAGGTGGAGATTATAACAGAACATGGCAAAGATGTTCAAATGTTCATAAATGACCAGCATGGCCCAATAATAATAAGGCAGAACAGTTGAAACTGGAGCAGCAGCACAGCCAGGTGGACTGGGGACAGCAAGGAGTCAACATGTCAGGTAGTCCTGAGGCATGGTCCTAGGGCTCAGGTCCTCCGAGAGAGAGAAAGAAACAGAGAAAGAGAGAATTAGAGAGAGCACACATAAATTCACACAGGACACCGAATAGGACAGGAGAAGTACTCCAGATATAACAAACTGACCCTAGCCCCCCGACACAAACTACTGCAGCATAAATACTGGAGGCTGAGACAGGAGGGGTCAGGAGACACTGTGGCCCCATCCGAGGACACCCCCGGACAGGGCCAAACAGGAAGGATATAGCCCCACCCACTTTGCCAAAGCACAGCCCCCACACCACTAGAGGGATATCTTCAACCACCAACTTACCATCCTGAGACAAGGCTGAGTATAGCCCACAAAGATCTCCGCCAACCCAAGGGGGGGGGCGCCAGCCAACCCAGACCGGATGATCACATCAGTGACTCAACCCACTCTGGTGACGAACCCCTCCCAGGGACGGTTTGAGAGAGCCCCAGTAAGCCAGTGACTCAGCCCAACATGGCTAGCGGACAATATGAATACCTGGTGATGCCATTCGGTCTTACTAGTGCTCCTGCTATGGTCCAGGCCTGGGTAACGACGTTCTCCGTGAAATGTTGAAATGGTTTGTGTTTGTCTACCTTGACAACATCCTTGTCTTTTCCCGCTCAGCTCAAGAACACATTCTCCACGTCCGACAAGTCCTCCAGCGACTCCTGGAAAACCAGCTTTTTTTTAAAGCAGAGAGGTGCGAATTCCATCGCGCCACCATCTCCTTCCTGGGATACATCATCACAGCTGGACCTCGGAAAGGTTGCAGCTGCAACGCTTCCTGGGATTTGCCCATTTCTATCGCCAGTTCATGTTCCTGGACTATAAGCATCGCTTCACCAGAGCTCCCATATTAAGCCATCTGGACCCGTCCCGCCAGTACGTGGTGGAGGTCGACGCTTCAGACTTTGGAGTGGGGATTGTTCTGTCCCAGTGTTCTGTCCTGGAACTTAAGCTGCATCCCTGTGCCTTATTCTCCCATCGTCTTAATGCCACAGAGAGGAATTATGATGTGGGAAATTGAGAACTACTTGCGGTGAAGATGGTGTACTGTCCTCCGTATGCGTTAAGGTGCATATTCTGACAGCAAGATGAACGCCTTCACATCAATAATCCTCAAATCATGATCTCTGTGTTCACAAAACTTACTGAGTAGAAACAGAGTGAAACTGAAACACAAAGACAATAATGTCTGCATAAACCAATGTAATCTGTGCTAAAATACAAACTAGATATGAACGTAACCTGATATTTTCTTACACTGACAACTAGCAAACTCCAGGCTAACATTCTGTAGCAATTACGCTTGTGCTGTCCATCTATTCCACAAAGTAAACATACACATCCAAATTCTAAAAAACAATGCTCTGAAACGAAAGATATATGCAAAATAAATTTTAAAAACTCACTGACAAAGCTTCCTAAGGCACACAACATAAAGGATGGATGAAAACTGTAAGCAGACAGCTGAAAGAGCACTCTGAGCTCTAACTGAGGCCTACAATGAACAACTTCCTCCTAACAGGTCACATGACGGGTCATTTTTTATCTAAAGAAAAATACTCCAGATCAACATTAGGGGAGACAAATTCAAGGTAAATAATAGGTAAGTATTACAACTAAAATAGAAGAGATGGCATTGGAGTGGAGGCACTGGTTAGAGTTGGTGGAACAGCCATTCATTGTATGGGCAGATCACAAGAACCTAGAATATCTCCACACCGCCAAGCGTCTCAACTCCAGGCAAGCTTGATGGGCCCTGCTTTTCACTCGGTGGCAACAGCACTATCCTTACGGTGGTGGACAGGTGTACCAAAGCCATCCATTTCATTCCCCTCCCCAAGCTACCCTCAGCCAAGGAGACGGCCCAGCTCATTGGCCCAGCTCATGGTACAGCCCAGTACTCGTCCTGGTTCTGAAAGGCGTTCTACACACTCATTGGGTCATCGGCCAGTCGGAGCGGGCCAATCAGAACCTGGAGATGACTCTTCGTTGCCTTGTCTCCAACAACCCCACCACCTGGAGCCAGCAACTTGTGTGGGTGGACCCTTCCCTGCTCAGCCACTGGTCTCTTGCCTTCCTAATTTTCAATGGGTTATCAGCCCCCGCTCTTCCCTGAGTAAGAGGAAGAGGTCAGCATACCCTTGGCCCAGATGTTCGTCGGCCGCTGTCACCGTACCCGGAAGAGAGCCCGGTCTGCTCTTCTCAAGACCACCTCCAGGTATCGATGACCAGCGGACCACCATCGAACCCAGGCTCCCGTTACCGTCTTCGGCAGAGGGTATGGCTGTCCACTCAGGATCTGCCCCTCCGTATCTCTAAGATTCTTAGCCCCTCTGCTGTTCATCTTCTGTTGCCCCGCACCCTCCATATGTATCAAAGAATAAACCTCTGTCTCACAGGCCTCTGTCTCATCTTTCCTTTCTGCCTAATATGACCCTGACCCTGCTTGCTGTCCGAATCCTTTCTGACACTACCATGGATTACTGACCTCTGCCTGCCCTGACCCTGCCTACCATTCTGTATCTTATTGACTCTGCCTTGGATTACTGACCTCTGCCTGCCCTTGACCTGTCGTTTGCCTGCCCCTTGTTTTGTAAATTAACATCTGTGATTCGAACTGTCTGCATCTGGTTCTTATCCTGAGTCGTCATAACTAAAGGACACCAATAAGAAGAAGAGACTTGCTTGAGGCAAGGAACACGAGCAATGGACATTAGACCGGTGGAAATCTGTTTTTTGGTCTGATGAGCACAAATTTAAGATTTTTGGTTCCAACCGCTGTGTCTTTGTGAGACGCAGAGTAGGTAAACGGATGATCTCAGCATGTGTGGTTCCCACCTTGAAGCATGGAGGAGGTGTGATGGTGTGGGGGTTCTTTGCTGGTGACACTGTCTGTGAATTATTTAGAATTCAAGGCACACTTAACCAGAGCATTCTGCAGCGGTACGCCATCCCATCTGGTTTGCACTTAGTGGGACTATAATTTGTTTTTCAAAAGGACAGTGACCCAACACACCTCCAGGCTGGGTAAGGGCTATTTGACCAAGAAGGAGAGTGATGGAGTGCTGTATCAGATGACCTGGCCTCAACAATCACCCGACCTCAACCCAATTGAGATGGTTTGGGATGAGTTGGACCGCAGAGTGAAGGAAAAGCAGCCAATAAATGCTCAGCAGAAGTGGAAACTCCTTCAAGACTGTTGGGAAAGCATTCCAGATGAAGCTGGTTGAGAGAATGCCAAGAGTGTGCAAAGCTGTCATCAAGGCAAAGGGTGGTTACTTTGAAGAATCTAAAATCTATTTTTATTTGTTTAACACTTTTTTGGTTACTAGATTAATCCATATGTGTTATTTCATAGTTTTGATGTCTTCACTATTATTCTACAATGTAGAAAATCGTAAAAATAAAGAAAAACCCTTGAATGAGTAAGTGTGTCCAAACCTTTGACTGGTACTGTAGGTTAACCGTCAGAGCCCGGGTCTTACAAAACCTGTGCAGATGATCAAGATGCTGCTGTAATCCAGCCATGTGTCATGTTCATATTAATCATCACTTCAGCATTCACATCCACAAAATCTTACAGAATTAGCAATAGAGATAACTTTTACCTGTAGTCATTTATGAAGCGAGATGTGCACGGACATCCATCTACTTAATAATAAATAATATAATAATATATATGCCATTTAGCGGATGCTTTTATCCAAAGCGACTTACAGTCATGTGTGCATACATTCTACGTATGGGTGGTCCTGGGAATCGAACCCACTACCCTAGCGTCACAAGCGCCATGCTCTACCAACTGAGCTACAGAAGGACCACTTTGTTTAACTCTTCTGAAGGAGGGTCAAAACAATGCCCATGGTTCCAAATTGACCCCTCTATACAACAATGACTCTCTGTGACTGTGAGTAAGCTCATTAATGTCCACCTGGCAGATGTAGCAGCAGCATCCCCTCTCCACTCCCCATCCACATCTGCAGCCCCTTTGTCAGCCTTTCAATTGATTGGAAAGCCCTAATTACTTGCTTGCTTGAGGGAGAAAACAAAATGGTGTGTGATTGGGATTTGACTAGTGATTGGATCACTCAGATTGGCTTGAATAGGGTGACCGAATGGAAATTGCGAGGTGTGTTGTCGTTTTTAATGGTGTTCTGTTGTGTTTTATGGTACAACTGCACAATGCATGCACATGTAACCAGTCTTAGAGTAAGTATGCTATAGCTGGAGTGGTGTGTAGTCAATCATATTTGTTCCATAGAGGTGCTAGCTTGCTTGTTATGAGATGCGACCTTGTATTCACTCATTATATTTAGTTATGAGACCAGAACTTGTATTTACTCATCATCTCTAGTTATGTGATCAGACCTTGTGTTCACTGATCATCTCTAGTTATGAGATCAGACCTTGTGTTCACTGATCATCTCTAGTTATGAGATCAGACCTTGTGTTCACTGATCATCTCTAGTTATGAGATCAGACCTTGTGTTCACTGATCATCTCTAGTTATGAGATCAGACCTTGTGTTCACTGATCATCTCTAGTTATGAGATCAGACCTTGTGTTCACTGATCATCTCTAGTTATGAGATCAGACCTTGTGTTCACTGATCATCTCTAGTTATGAGATCAGACCTTGTGTTCACTGATCATCTCTAGTTATGAGATCAGACCTTGTGTTCACTGATCATCTCTAGTTATGAGATCAGACCTTGCATTCACTCATCATCTCTAGTTGTTATAAAACAGCTGCCTAGAAGATTAACAACTGCAAATCACACATGATAATCACTTTGTCAATTTTTGCCCTGAATCATAGCACAATGTACCTAGGTATCATGATAGTAAAGCATTATGTAATATCTCGAGAGCCCTCTCATTTATAGTTAAAACACAACACACTCCTCTGTTCGCCCCTTGGTATTGTGACTCAGTCACCTACCTGCACATCTTCAGGGAGGGATTTTAACATAGACCACTGTCATCTTCAGGGAGAGAACTTAGCATAGATCACTGTCATCGTTTCAAGTTCCTTGGCATTAGCCGTGTTTGTTAGCGAGGCAAAAGGAGAACGTCTCTACACCAAAGAGAACTGATTTTCATGAATAAAAAAAGAAACATTGCTTTGGACAACACACAAAAGGCATATCCTACATTAAAAAGCAGAGCTGTCATCACGGTGATGGCAGGATTAAACAGGTCGAAACAGAGGAGTTTTATTCCTCTAGCCATGTGTCATCTTCCCACTGGTTTAACGCTTTCTCTGTGTAAAATATGTATTGTTATAGCTTCCTACGCCTCTCATACAAATTGATTTTCTTCTTTTGAGATGCCTTTACTTTATCAGAACTGGTTTGGATATGGGAAAACGGGCGGTTGCAATGTTTAGGGAACCACTGCACTACACTTATTGATAAGACTTCAAAGTGGCACTAGGGTTGGGGAAGGAAAGTAACCCGCGCTCGCCTTAGGGGTGAACAAGTTAATGGAAGGAGAAAGCTGTAAATGTGTGTATTGTTTATATAAGGGTCTTTCTATAAATAATGGGACTAATGTGTGACTTTGATCAACATTACACAATCGTTTGAAACAGAAAAAAGCAACAAAAAATAATGCATTTTCACATGTGTACATGGAGGAATTAAAGTGAATATATGCAAATTGGCCCATAACTCAACCTAAGCAACAACAAATACCTAGAACTATACATCCTTTAAGCAGGATTCATACAGCCATTGGCAAGTCAAATTCTAGGACTTTCGGGGACTTTTTCAAGCATTAAATTGTCATTTTCAAGGACCTCAATGTTATTTAAAAAAAATAATATTGTGCATAATGTGCCTAATTTAGAACCCTCCCTCCCGCCCTCTAAAAAAAGTAGGCCATTACCACTATTAAGATTTATTTTTATTTTTAGGCCTTACTATTGATATTGCAATTATTATTACATTGTAAAATATGTGAGAATAATGTGGACATTGCCTGACTAAATAGACTGCATGCATGGCGATGTTGTTGTAGCCTATGTGGCCAACGCAGGCACACATAATAAATGGCGGTAGCATTAATCTCACCATCGTTGTTTTTATAATGAGAAAGTGACCAAAAATCAGGTTCCCTTTTTTTAATGGAAGGATTTGTATGGAAAGCCAAGTTGAAGCCAACACACATGGTTTTACTGCAACAGAGTAGCGCAACACAGTTCAATTAAAGTGTTGGGAAACAAACAAAAATGGCCACATCTCTCACAAAAAAAATGGATCAAAATGAAATTACAGATAATTTCAATGGAGCAGTAGAATTTAATAATTACAAGGACTTTTCAAGCACCAAATTGAGGAAATGTCTGATTTTCAAGGTAGGCCTATACCAACACTTGAATTTCTGATGTCCAAATTCAAGTTCAAGTAGGCTGCTTCAAGGCCCCGGTAATTGTTTAAAATTGTAGGTGAAAATTCGCAAACACCTTTTTACAGCACTCGGGCTGTTGTTGCATTGCATGCGCTTTCACAACACTTGACTGTCATTCAGAAAATGGTTTCCTGGATCAGATGATATGTTAAAATATCACCGTAACTAATCAGCTGGACACCAACTGCGCATCCAACATGCATAATTCTAGAAGAACCACGTTAACGACTATAGATGGTTTAATAGGTGACTCTTTCGGTTAGAAGCATTCGATTTTGCAAATCTCATTTATTATTTTGGATTTGTGTGCACATGAAAACTGTTTTCACCCCGTAACATAAGGAGACATGAAATGTTATGTAGTTACACTGCATTTCTGAGCTCTCTATACAAAAAAAATGTCAGACAGCTAGATTCACGATTCTTACATGTTCAATGTCATGTTTCATGTTCAATGTCTAATTTAACTGATTAATGCTGAATATATGATATGATGACAACTTACACTGCCATAAATGCAAGGACAGAAAAGTAATGTTTTATGTCACACAATTTTGGACAAATCTATAAAGACACCAACCATGATAAAGGGTTAAACATAGCTTTTAAATCAACTCGTGAATTTTATTGAATATAGTTATGATCCCCCCTTATATCTTTAATGTAATGACCATGAACATATTTTGCTGATTGTTATCAATGACATATCAACAGCTGTTTCAAGTTGTCCAGTTTAGGAAATCCTCAATGGTACCCTAGTTTATAGAAAGACCCACATAGTTATTTCTAATGCAATCTAATCTATTTTTAGATTGATTTTAAGGCAGCAAAATGTGAAGGCTTTGCAAGGGGTGTGTAGACTTTAACTAGGCACAGTACATACAGCAAAAACATTCATACATTAACAACAGTAAGTACAGAAACAAAGTTTGTTGTCGTAGGCCCCGATCCAGACGTTTTTGGAAGGTAGTTGAGGCTTTCACGCCGACACCCTTGGGTTCGATTTATATTCCAACTCATCACAGAGTAAGACTACTTTTCCTACACACCTCCACGCCTACATCTCCACCTCCTGGCTCAGAAATAAAGTATGACAGCTGTTATTCAACATAAGTGCTACTCTGCCTTCCTTCGCATGTGTCCAGCTCTCACTAAAGTGCTCATGCATCTGGGCAAAACCATTGTCCACCTATCAACTCTCTCTCTCAACGCTTGGGTGACCTTCGCTGCTTTCCTACACACGAGAACAATACCTTCAGCTTGACCTCACCTAGAGCATGTTGGTTCTGGGCCCTTGGCCCCCTGGTAAAGATTATGGTAATTCATAATAAGGGCTCTAATTTATCAGGGTGAATTATGTTTGCACTGTTGCATGCATTATGTACTGTGATAAAACACACAGCTTAATATAAAGACGGAGGTCCCTCCTAAAATGCATGAATGGAGGACAGTGCTATCTATAACACCATGTTATGGATAGCACTCCATATGGATAGCACTCCATGTCCTCATTACATAAGTCATGTGAGTCACTCCGTTTTGAGAAATAGCCCCAATATAGGTATTCACACCAGAACAGATTATCACAATTAATTGCCTGTGGGGCCAATGTCTTTCACTCTTTTTCGATTACATATATATAGCTAAGAGTTGATTGACAGTGACAACTGTGACTCCAACCTGAGTGAGTCACAAGATTAAAATTAAAATGTCTTGTATCACCGCTGGAATAAAGAGAGTGAAATGAAAGGATATTCCAAGAAGAAAGTTGTGGAAGATATTGCATATTTCATAAAATTCTATTCCCTTGTCTCGGAGCATACCTCAGTTACCATGGGAACTGACATTTAAAGTGATATGCTCCTGTGATTTTAGCTATCCACAGAACATTTTTGGTATTTGGACTGTGGTCCAGCTGAATTACTATAGCTCCGGAACAATTGATCTGATCCTTTTAAGTCCATAGTAAATTCCACCAAAAGGCTTTGCACCATTTTACATTTGAGTAATTTCTCAGACACACTTATCCAGAGCAATTAGGGTTAAGCACTTTGCTCAAGGGCACATCAACAGATTTTTCACCTAGTCGGCTCTGGGATTTGAATCAGCCACCTTTCGGTTACTGGTCCAGCACACTTAATCACTAGGCTACCTGCCACCCCACCAGAGAGGAGACAGAGACACATTTGAAATAGATTCAAAGACAGATTAAAAAAGTGGATCTCATAAAGTAGTCCTTTGTTGAAGGAAATACTTTTGATTGTATCATACTTCAACTCCTACCACAGTTTGACAGACAACCTAACAGATTGGCAACCTTCCTTACAATGCCGGGCAAACTTTGGCCTTCTCTTGTCACTCTTCTTAAACCTCTATTAGGATCAGAGAGGTCAGGTAGCTTACCTCTGCAAGGGTAAAATAAATCACTTGCGGGCAGGGAGTTTAGGTCAACTAATCAGCCCTGCCATAATGCACGTCCATGGAGAGGCCCGGGGAGATTCACTACCCTGCTAGCGCTGACAATAATGGAGGCTTTAAAAGGCCAGACTCTTTAATTACTAGTCTCGGCTATCAGCGCTTTTATCCTCCAGAGAGAGGAGGGGAGGTCAACGGCGTCTGTTCCCCAGCCATAGAGCCTCGTTTTGGGGCTTTGAGAGCTGAGAGAGGTGCCCATGGGTCAGTGTCTGATTGCTGCTGGAGATGGCAGGTTGACGGCATGGGGGCTCTTCTCCAGACAGAGGATCCTCAGAGAGTCCTGTTTCCAGGTCAGCATTATCAGGACATCTCCAATGGTTGTGATATCATCTGTCTAGCATCAATGCCATTTACAGGGGGGTGGAGGGTATTTGGTCTCTGGTGCTTGTCTCATTGGGGCTGCAGCAACGCACCATGAATGGAAAGCATTGTTTGTCCCCTTCATTTCAGCAGGGCGATCAAAGTTCCATTGTGCGCACCACAAAAGGAAGTTGCCGGGTCTACTGGACATGTGATGGTGGAGGGAGATGGAGAGCGGAATGAGTGTTCTCACAATTTAACTGATAGTAATAACCAGCAATGACCAGTGATAGCAATGACCAGTGACCACATCAGTCACTGGCTTCATCAAAAAGTGTATTGATGATGTTGTCTCCACAGTGACTGTAGGTACCCCAACCAGAAGCCATGGATTACAGGCAACATTCGCACTGAGCTAAAGGGTAGAGCTGCCGCTTCCAAGGAGTGTGACTCTAATACAGAAGCGTATAAGAAATACTGCTATGCCCTCTGACGAACCATCAAACAGGCAAAGCATCAATACCAGATTAAGATCGAATCGTACTACACCGGCTCCGAAGCTCGTTGGATGTGGCAGTGCCTGCAAACTATTACAGACTACAAAGGGAAGCACAGGTGTAACTGCGTTCGTCTGTTGAAGGAAGAGAGTCGGACCGAAATGCAGCGTGTTGGTTACTCATGACTTTAATAAATGAAGAGCGTAACATGAAATAACTCATAAATACAAAACAACAAACAGAACGTGAAACTTATTACAGCCTATCTGGTGAACACTACACAAAGACAGGAACAATCACCCACGAAATACAAAGAGAAACTATGGCTCCCTAAATACGGTTCCCAATCAGAGACAACGAGAATCACCTGACTCTGATTGAGAATCGCCTCAGGCAGCCAAGCCTATACAACACCCCTAATCAGCCGCGATCCCAAATAATACAAACCCCAATACGAAAACAACATATAAACCCATGTCACACCCTGGCCTACCCAAACATAATACAAAAACACAAAATACAATGACCAAGGCGTGACAACAGGCGAGAGCTGCCAAGTGACACAAGCCTACCAGGAAAGCTAAATAACTTCTATGCTGGCTTCAAGGCAAGTAACACTGAAACATGCATGATAGCATCAGCTCTTCTGGACAACAGTGTGATCACTCTCTCCACAGCCGATGTGAATAAGACCTTTAAACAGGTCAACATTCACGGCCGCAGGGCCAGATTGATTACCAGGATGTGTACTCCGAGCATGCGCTGACCAACCGTTAAATGTCTTCACTGACATTTTCAACCTCTCCCTGTCTGAGTCTGTAATACCAACATGTTTCAAGCAGGCCACAATAGTCCCTTTGCCCAAGAACACAAAGGCAACCTTCCTAAATGACTACCGACCCGTAGCACTCACTTCTGTAGCCATGAAATGCTTTGAACGGTTTGTAATGGCTCACATCAAAACCATTATCCCAGAATCCCTAGACCCACTCCAATTTGCATACCGCCCAAACAGATCCACAAATTATGCTATCTCAGTTGCACTCTACACTGCCCTTTCCCACCTGGACAAAAATAACACTTATGTGATAATGCTATTCATTGACTACAGCTCAGCGTTCAACACCATAGTACCCTCAAAGCTCATCACTAAGCTAAGGATCCTGGGACTAAACACCTCCCTCTGCAACTGGATCCTGGACTTCCTGATGGGCCGCTCCCAGGTGGTGAGGGTAGGTAGGAACACATCTGCCACACTGATCCTCAACACTGGAGCTCCTCAGGGGTGCGCGCTCAGTCCCCTCCTGTACTCCATGTTCACCCACGACTGCATGGCCAGGCACGACTCCAACACCATCATTAAGTTTGCAGAAGACACAACAGTGGTAGGCCTGATCAACGACGAGACAGCTTATAGGGAGGAGGTCAGAGACCTGACAGGGTGGTGCCAGAATAACAACCTATCCCTCAATGTAACCAAGACTAATGAGATGATTGTGGACTGCAGAAAAAGGAGGTCCGAGCACTCCCCCATTCTCATCGATGGGGCTGTAGTGGAGCAGGTTGAGAGCTTCAAGTTCCAACAAACTAGAATGGTCCAAATACACCAAGACAGTCGTGAAGAGGGCACAACAAAGCCTATTCCCCCTCAGGAAACTAAAAAGATTTGGCATGAGTCCTCAGATCCTCAAAAGGTTTTACAGCTGCACCATCGAGAGCATCCTGACTGGTTGCATCACTGCCTGGTATGGCAACTGCTCGGCCTCCGACTGCAAGGCACTACAGAGAGTAGTGTGTACTAGAGGTCGACCGATTAATCGGAATGGCCGATTAATTAGGCCGATTTCAAGTTTTCATAACAATCGGAAATCAGTATTTTTGGGCGCCGATTTCCGTTTTTTTTTATAACTTTATTTAACTAGGCAAGTCAGTTAAGTCTTATTTTCGATTACGGCCTAGGAACGGTGGGTTAACTGCCTTGTTTATGGGCAGAACGACAGATTTTCACTTTGTCAGCTCAGGGGATACAATCTTGCAACCGTACAGTTAACTAGTACAAAGCTCTAACCATTGCACTAAACGAGGAGCCTGCCTGTTACGCGAATGCAGTAGAAGCCAAGGTAAATTGCTAGCTAACATTAAATTTATCTTATAAAAAACAATCCATCATAATCACTAGTTAAAACTACTAATCCAGTTTAGCAGGCAATATTAACCAGGTGAAATTGTGTCATTTCTCTTGCGTTCATTGCAAGCAGAGTAGGGTATATGCAACAGTTTGGGCTGCCTGGCTCATTGCGAACTAATTTGCCAGAGTTTTACGTAATTATGACATAACGTTGAAGGTTGTGCAATGTAACAAGAATATTTAGATTTAGGGATGCCACCCGTTAGATAAATTACCAAACGGTTCCGTATTTCAATGAAATAATAAACGTTTTGTTTTCGAAATGACAGTTTCCGGATTTTGACCATATTAATGACCAAAGGCTTGTATTTCTGTGTGTTATTATGTTATAATTAAGTCTGATTTGATAGAGCAGTCTGACTGAGCAGCAGCAGGCCTGTAATCATTCAAACAGCACTTTTGTGCATTTTGCCAGCAGCTCTTTACAGGCACAGTGCTGTTTATGACTTCAAGCCTAATGGCTGGTGTAACCAGTGAAATGGCTAGCTAGTTAGCTGGGTGTGCGCTAATACCGTTTAAAACGTCACTCGCTTTTAGATTTGGAGTAGTTATTCCCCTTGCGCTGCAAGGGCCGCAGCTTTTGTGGAGCGATGGGTAACGCTGCTTCGAGTGTGGCTGTTGTTGATGTGTTCCTGGTTCGAGCCCAGGTAGGGGCGAGGAGAGGGACGGAAGCAATACTATAGTGGCAAAAAAAAAAAAAAGATAAAGCATAGCAGTGTGAACAGACAACAACACAGAGTGCCTATACTATATAGTGCCTATAACAACATCCAATAGTCAAAGGTATATGAAATACAAATGGTATAGAGAGAAATAGTCCTATAAATACTATATTAACTACAACCTAAAACCTCTTACCTTGGAATATTGAAGTCTCATGTTAAAAGGAACAACCAAATTTCATATGTTCTCATGTTCTGAGCAAGGAACTTAAACTTGAGCTTTTTTACATGGCACATATTTTACATGGCACATATTTTTACATGACACATACATGGCTCATATTGCATATTGGCACATATTACATTCTTCTCTAACACTTTGTTTTTGCATTATTTAAACCAAATTGAACATGTTTCATTATTTATTTGAGGCTAAATAGATTTTATTGATGTATTATATAGAGTTAAAATAAGTGTTCATTCAGTATTGTAGTAATTGTCATTATTACAAATAACTAAATAAAAAATTGGCAGATTAATCGGTATCGGCTTTCTGGTCCTCCAATAATCGGTACCGGTATCGGTGTTGAAAAGTCATAATCGGTCGACCTCTAGTGTGTACGGCCCAGTACATCACCGGGGCCAAACTTCTTGCTCTCCAGGATCTCTTCCAGGCAGTGTCAGAGGAAGGCCCTAAAAATTGTTGAAGACTCTAGGTCCAAGAGGCTTCTAAACAGCTTCTACTCCCAAGTCATAAGCTCCTGAACATCTAATCAAATGGCTACCCAGATTATTGGCATTGCCCTCCCCCTTTTACGCCGCTGCTACTCTCTATTATTATTATGCATCGTCACTTTAATAACTATACTTCAATTACATAGCACATTGACTCAGTACCGGTACACCCTGTATATAGCCTCACTATTGTTATTTTACTACTGCTCTTTAATGATTTGTTACTTTTATCTCTTGCTTTTTTAATGTATTTTCTTAAAACTGCATTGTTGGTTAAGGGCTTGTAAGTAAAGCATTTTACTGTTGTATTCAGCACATGTGACATTTGATTTGATTTTGACCTCCTTGCTGCATGACAAGCAAAATGCACACCCCTTTTCTTTGACATTGCTAATCTCCAAAATAATGGGTTCAAATCTTAACCTTTTAGTGTCAGAAAGGCACAGTAACCTCATGAGAAAAAAGTGTCTCAAAGGCTCTGACTGATTCCCAGTCTTATTCTTGAGTGAAATCAGTGTCTCTTGTCAGATAATGTAGTATTCTTGGGGCTCATCACCTCCAAATGACTGTGACCTTATAACGCGTTGTGGGAGATGCTTTATCCACTACTCCTGTGTGCTGCTTCCCAGCTCCACAGTCCTCATCCAAGCCCCATCCAGGGACTACTCTGAGCCCCATGCAGATGGGCTGTGTGTGGGCTGCATGCAGGGCGGCAGGGCCCCGGCACTGGGTCGATCCGATTACTCTCCTGCCGTGAGGATAATGGTTTCTCCTAAAGGTGTGGATCTTCAGACCAAGACCATTATCTGCCTGACACCCCCCACCTCTTCCTCCCTGTACCTTTCCAACCTCAATCTAAGGTCCTTAGGTCCTGACCTCCCACCCCTTCCTCCTGACACCCTCCTCCCTTCCTCCTGTACCCCCAACCATTCTCCTGACACCCCCCCACACACCTTCCTCCTGACCCCCCACCCCCCACCCCTTCCTCCTGACCCTTCCACCCCTTCCTCAGAGCCCACTTGGATCAGCGCATAGGTTTTATTGATTGCTACACTAAGGAATAGACTAAGTATACATACCCCTTGATCCATATTTTGTTGTTACAGCCTAAATGTGTCCACCCATCTACACACAATACTCCATAATGACAAAGTACTTTAATCATTTTTTTTGTAATGTATTGAAAATTAAATACAAAAATCTCTGATCTACATAAGCATTCACACACCTCAGTCAATACTTTGTGGATTACAGCTGTGTCTTTCTGGGTAAATCTGTAAGAGCTTTCCACACCTGGATTGTGCAACATTTGCCCATTATTATTTTCAAAATTCTTCAAGCTATGTCAAATTTGTTGTTGATCATTGCTTGAAATCATTTTCAGGTCTTGCCATAGACTTTCAAGTAGATTTAAGTTAAAACTATAAATTGGCCACTCAGGAACATTCACTGTTAAGCAAACTCCAGTGTAGATTTGGCCTTTTGTTTTATGTTATTCTCCAGCTGAAAGATGAATTCCACCCAGGGTCTGGTGGAAAGCCAACTGAAGCAGGTTTTCTTCTAGGATTTTGCCTGTGCTTAGCTCCATTCTGTTTAATTTTCAACCTGAAAAACTCCCTAATGATCCATAATAATTACAAGCATGTTATGCAGGTGAATGAGGACCCAAAAGCGACTTAGCGGAAACAGAGTCTTTATTCCAGTCTAGACAAAAGCGATAATCCTGGATATTATCAAGGCAAAAGCAAACACAGGAAAACTGAAATCCACTCGTCAGTAGAGAGGAATGACTGGAGACGCGACCACAGACTGCAGGTCGTTTCGGGAAGGCACCGGCCGTAGCTGACATTGACACCTGCTCACACGCAGCATCTGAAGAAGGTAAAACACGACAGAGCGGAACAAGGACACAGAACAGCGAACATCAAGCAAGGATCCGACAAGGACAGAAGCGGAAAACAGAGGGAGAAATAGGGGCTCTAATCAGAGGGCAAAATAGGGGACAGGTGTGAAAAGAGTAAATGAGGTAGTTAGGAGAATGAGGAACAGCTGGGAGCAGGAACGGAACGATAGAGAGAGAGAGCGAGAGAGGGAGAGAGGGAGGGGGAGAGAGAGGGATAGAAAGAGGGAAAGAACCTAATAAGACCAGCAGGGGGAAACGAACAGAAGGGGAAGCACAAGGACAAGACATGACAATATATGACAAAACATGACAAAGCATACCCATAACATAATGCAGCCACCACGATGTGTGAAAATATGGAGCGCGGTACTCCGCAATGTGTTATATTGGATTTGCCCCAAATACAACACTTTATTTAGGACAAAAAGTTCATTGCTTTGCCACACAAGTATTACTTTAGTGCCTTGTTGTGAACAGGATGCATGTTTTGTAATGTTTTTATTCTGTACAGGCGTCCTTCATTTCACTCTGTCAAATAGGTTAGTATTGTGGATTAACTACAATAATGTTGAGCCATCCCCAGTTTTCTCCGATCACAGCCATTAAACTTAAAGTTACCATTGTCCTCATAGTGAAATCCCTGAGCAGTTTCCTTCCTCTCTGGCAACTGAGTTAAGAAGGACATCTGTATCTTTGTAGTGACTGTGTGTATTGATACACCATCCAAAGTGCAATTAATAACTTCACCACACTCAAAGGGATATTGGATGTATGCTTTTTTAAATGTATTATTATATACCAATAGCTGCCTATATTTGTGAGGCATTGGAAAACCTCCCTGGTCTTTGTGGTTGAATCTGTGTTTGAAATTCACTGCTCAACTGATGGACCTTACAGATAATCGTATGTGTGGTGTTACAGGGATGAGGTAGTCATTCAAAAATCATACAGAGATGTGGTAGTCATTCAAAAATCATGTTCAAAACTGTTATTCCACACAGAGTGAGTCCATGCAAGTTATTTTTATCTTGAATTTATTTAGGCTTGCCAAAACAAAGGGGTTGAATACTTATTGATTCAAGACATTTCAGCTTTTAATTTTTTATTAATTTGTAAAACATATGAAAAACATCATTGTACTTTGACATTATGGACATTTGTGTAGGCCAGTGACAAAAAAAATCTAAATGTATTCCATTTTAAACAACAACATTTGGAAAAAGTCAGGCGGTGTGAATACGTTCTGAAGGCACTGTAACATGGCTAGTGTTAGCTAGCTAGCTGGCTCTATATATATATTTTTATTTTACCTTTATTTAACTAGGCAAGTCAGTTAAGAATAAATTATTATTTTCAATGACGGCCTATGAACAGTGGGTTAACTGCCGTGTTCAGGGGCAGAACCACAGATATTTACCTTGTCAGCTCAGGGATTTGATCTTGCAACCATTTACAATTGCAAGCCCAACGCTCTAACCACGAGGCTACCCGCCACCCCAATGCTGGTTGTTAGCATTGCATAACTGATATGTGTATAATTGTAAGGGACACATGTTTTATGGATCATGTTTACATTTAAAGAGTGGGTGAGCTCCATTCCTGACTGGCTATTCAGATTCAATTTCAGCTTCAGAGTTTGATCAGGGGATTCTACTTATCCTAGGCTGTTGCAAAGGTAAAGCTCCTTGCAGGCAGATTAGCAGTCAGTGTATTGTATAATAATCAAGACTGGGTGGGCTCTATTCCTTGCAGGCTGATCACATTCAATAGCCACCTCAGGATGCTGCCTAGTATCACTAGTGTAAATTACTGTAAAAATAAAGTAAAAATACTTTAAAGTACTACTTTAGTCGTTTTGCGGAGTATCTGTGCTTTACTTTACTATTTATATTTTTGACAACTTTAACATTTTCTTCATGCAAAATAAAATAACACACATTTTCCCTGACACATGAAAGTACTTGTTACATTTTGAATGCTTAGCAGGACAGGACAATTGTCAAATTCACATCAAGAGAACATCCTTGGTCATCCCTACTGCCTCTAATCTGGTGGACTCACTAATGACAAATGCTTCATTTGTAAACATGTCTGGCTTTCCGTAAATAAAAAAAACAAGAAAATGGTGCCATCTGGTTTGCTTAATATAAGGAATTTTAAATTATACTTAAGTATATCTTTGAAATTACATTTACTTTTGATACATAAGTATTTTTTTTAAACACAAAAAAACAAGTGGTGAATGAATGAATGAATAAATGAAAAAAAAATCTGTCAAATCGCCAATTGGCAACTCATCCCTTATGGGATTAATTGACACGTAACAATATTTCACCTTGGTAATTAAATAATTATTATTCTTCCGGTGTTCTCTGCATTGCGCATCACATAAAGAGTGAAAAAATAAAAAGTAAATCAATACATAATAGTGAATAAGGTTATCCAAACAATAATTACATCCCTAGAGCGGTAAAATAATATACAGTATATACACATACATACAGTGGCTTGCGAAAGTATTCACCCCCTTGGCATTTTTCCTATTTTGCTGCCTTACAACCTGGAATTAAAATAGATTTTTTGGGGGGGTTTGTATCATTTGACTTACACAACATGAAGATACTAAATATTTTTTTATTGTGACACAAACAAGAAATAAGACAGAAAAACAGAAAACTTGAACGTGCCTAACTATTCACCCCCCCCAAAGTCAATACTTTGTAGAGCCACCTTTTGCAGAAATTATAGCTGCAAGTCTCTTGGGGTATGTCTCTACAAGCTCGGCACATCTAGCCACTGGGAATTTTGCCCATTCTTCAAGGTAAAACGTCTCCATCTCCTTCAAGTTTGATGGGTTCTGCTGGTGTACAGCAATCTTTAAGTCATACCACAGATTCTCAATTGGATTGAGTTCTGGGCTTTGACTAGGCCATTCCAAGACATCTAAATGTTTCCCCTTAAACCACTCGAGTGTTGCTCGGCCTCTGACCGCAAGGCACTACAGAGGGTAGTGTGTGCAGCCCAGTACATCACTGGGGCTAAGCTGCCTGCCATCCAGGACCTCTACACCAGACGGTGTCGGAGGAAGGCTCTACAAATTGTCAAAGACCCCAGCCACCCCAGTCATAGTCATAGACTGTTTTGTCGTAGAGTGCCAAGTCTAGGACAAAAAGGCTTCTCAACAGTTTTATCCAGTTTTTAGCCAAAAAACTCCTGAACTGGTAATCAAATGGCTACCCGGACTATTTGCATTGTGTCCCCCCAACCTCCCCAACCCCTCTTTTTACGCTGCTGCTACTCTCTGTTTTTCATATATGCACAGTCACTTTAACTATACATTCATATACATACTACCTCAATTGGGCCGACCAACCAGTGCTCCCGCACATTGACTAACCGGGCTATCTGCATTGTGTCCCGCCACCCGCCACCCACCACTCGCCAACCCCTCTTTTACGCTATTGCTACTCTCTGTTCATCTTATAGGCATAGTCACTTTAACCATATCTACATTTACATACTACCTCAATCAGCCTGACTAATCGGTGTCTGTATGTAGCCTCGCTACTTTTATAGCCTCGCTACTATATATAGCCTGTCTTTTTACTGTTGTTTTATTTCTTTACTTACCTATTGTTCACCTAATACATTTTTTACACTATTGGTTAGAGCCTGTAAGTTAGCATTTCACTGTAAGGTCTACTGTCACGACTTCTCCTGAAGTCGATGCCTCTCCTTGTTCGGGCGGTGTTCAGCGGGGTCTGTCGGTTCCATCCCCCAGCACCATCACTCTGATGCCCATGGAACTGGGAGGTGCTGCGCTCAGGGAGACTGGAAGAGGTTCCGTCTTGTGCACCATCTGTGGCCGCAGAGGTCACACTGCCGGTCTGTGCCAGGTTGGTTACTCTGGCAGTTGAAGCCTTAGGCAGGGCACTCTGGCATCACCTCAGGTGAGAAGGCACCATTCTTACCCAGAGCCCTCTGTTGCACAAATGTTTTTGTTTGTTCCGTTTCCTGAATTTTCCCTGCATTCCCAGCATAAGGCGCTCCTCGATTCAGGCGCGGCTGGAAGTTTTATAGACAGATCATTAGCCTTTAGTTTAGGGATCCCCATCGTTCCTGTAGGAATACCCTTCCCAGTTCACACCTTAGATAGTCGACCATTAGGGTCAGGGTTGATTAGGGAGACCACCGCTGGGCATGGTGACGCAGGGGGGGTCACACTGAGAAAATCAGTCTCTTTCTCATTGACTCTCCTGCGTTTCCAGTGGTGCTAGGTCTACCCTGGTTAGCTTGTCATAACCCCACTATTTCATGGCAACGGAGGGCTCTCACGGTGTGGTCACGAGAGTGCTCGGGGAGGTGCTTAGGGGTTTCCATAGCTGCTACTATGGTGGAAAGTCCAGACCAGGTCTCCACCTTGTGCATTCCCCCCGAGTATGCCGATTTGGCTATCGCCTTCTCCAAAAAGAAGGCGACTCAATTATCACCCCATCGACGAGGGGATTGTGTGATAGATATCCTGGTAGATGCTGCACTTCCCAGGAGTCACGTGTAATCCCCTGTCACAGGCGGAGACGGTGGCTATGGAAACATATGTCTCCGAATCCCTGCGCCAGGGGTACATTCGGTCCTCCACTTCACCCGCCTCCTCAAGTTTATTTTTCGTGAAGAAGGAGGGAGGTTTGTGCCCATGTATTGACTATCGAGGCCTTAATCAGATAACTGTGAGGTACAGTTACCCGCTCGCTACCTCTAATCGCCACAGCGATTGAGTCAATGCATGGTGCGCGCTTCTCCACCAAACTTGTTCTCAGGAGTACTTAAAACCTGGTGCGTATCCGGGAGGGAGATGAGTGGAAGATGGCATTCAGTACGACATCAGGGCATTATGAGGACCTCGTCATGCCGTATGGGTTGATGAATGCTCCATCAGTCTTCCAAGCATTTGCAGACAAGATTTTCAGGGACCTGCAAGGGCAGGGTGTAGTAGTGTATATTGATGACATTCTGATATACTCTGTTACACTAGCCGAGCATGTATCCCTGGTGCTCAAGGTGCTTGGTCGATTGTTGGAGCATGACCTGTACGCCAAGGCTGAGAAATGCCTGTTCTTTCAACAGTCCGTCTCCTTCGTAGGGTAGCGCATTTCCACCTCGGAGGTGGAGATGGAGAGTGACCGCATTTCAGCCATGTGTAATTGGCCGACTCCCACCACGTTAAAGGAGGTACAGCAGTTTTTAGGGTTTGCCAATTACTACCGGAGGTTTATTCTGGGTTTTGGTCAGGTAGCAGCTCCAATTACCTCACTGCTGAAGGGGGGACCGGTGCGTTTGCAGTGGTCGGCTGAGGCGGACAGGGCTTTTGGTCACCTGAGGGGTCACCTGAGGGCTCTGTTTACCTCGGCTCCCGTGCTGGCCTATCTGGATCCCGCTTTGGCATTCATAGTGAAGGTGGACGCTTCCGAGGCTGGAATAGGAGCCGTGCTCTCTGTGCTCGGGCACGTCACCGAAGCTCAGCCCCTGTGCCTTCTTCTTGAGGAAGCTCAGCCTGGTGGAGCGAAACTATGACCCACCCCCATACTCCCGGCCTCCTGCCTGGTGGTGCCGGTAGTGTGGGAGCTGGACGCAGACATTGAGCAGGCTTGCGAGCAGAGCCCGCTCCACTCCAGTGTCCCACTGGGCGTCTGTATGTTCCATCTGCTGACTGTGTCCGGTTGATCTATTGGGCCCACACGTTACCCTCCTCTGGTCATCCAGGCATTGGTCGGACGGTGCGCTGTCTGATTGGGAAGTACTGGTGGCCCACTTTAGCTAAGGACGTGAGGGTTTATGTTTCTTCCTGCTCGGTGTGCGCCCAGTGTAAGGCTCTTAGGCACCTGCCCAGAGGTAAGCTACACTCGTTACCCCTTCCACAACGGCCATGGTTGCACCTGTCGATTGATTTCCTGACTGATCTGCCCCCATCACAGCGTAGCCTAGTGGGGCGGCAGCGTAGCCTAGTGGTTAGAGCATTGGACTAATAACCGGAAGGTTGCAAGTTCAAACCCCGAGCTGACAAGGTACAAATCTGTCGTTCTGCCCCGAACAGGCAGTTAACCCACTGTTCCTAGGCCGTCATTGAAAATAAGAATTTGTTCTAAACTGACTTGCCTAGTTAAATAAAGGTAAAATAAATAAAAAATCACAGGGAAACACTACGATCCTGGATGTTGTGGATCGTTTCTCTAAGTCCTGCCGTCTCCTTCCTCTGCCCGGTCTCCCAAAGGCCCTACAGACTGTGGAGGCCTTGTTTACGCATGTCTTCTGGCACTATGGGGTGCCTGAGGATATAGTGTCTGATCGGGGTCCCCAGTTCACATCGAGGGTCTGGAGGGCGTTCATGGAACGTCTACGGGTCTCGATCAGCCTTACCTCAGGTTTTCACCCGAGAGTAACGGGCAGGTGGAGAGAGTTAACCAGGATGTGGGTAGGTTTCTGAGGTCCTATTGCCAAGACCGGCCGGGGGAGTGGGCAGCGTTTGTGCCCTGGGCAGTGATGGCCCAAACTCGCTCTGCCACTCCTCCACTAACTTGGGGTTTCAGCCGGTTCTGCCTCCTTGGCATCAGAGTCAGACGGAGGCTCCTGCGGTGGACAACTGGTTCCGGCGCACGGAGGAAACATGGGACGCCGCCCATGTTCACCTTCAGCGCGCCGTGCTGTGCCAGAAATTGGTGCAGTGAGGCCCCGCTGTTCTCACTGGTGGACCGGGTCTGGCTCTCGACCCGAAACCTGCCCCTCTCCCTGCCCTGTCGGAAGCTGGGTCCGCGGTTTGGGGGGCCATTTAAAGTACTGAAGAGAGTGAACGATGTTTGTTACAGGTTGCAGATTTCCCCCGATTACCGGTGGTGGCTGGCCCGCTCCAGGAGTCTGAGGTGCGGGAGGTTCCTCTGCCCCCTGGACATCGGGGTTGCCCCGGCGTACTCTGTTCGTTCCATAATGGATTCTAGACATCTGGTGAGGGTTCTTTGGTACTTCGTGGACAGGGAGGGGTATGGTCCGGAGGAGAGATGCTGGGTTCCGGTCGAGGACAAGTTGGATCCTTCAATGCTGCGAGAGTTTCACCGTCTCTGTCCTGATCGGCCTGCGTCTCGCCCTCCGGGTCGTCCCCGAGACCAGTGTCGGCGCTCTGCTGGAGCCGCGCGTCAAGGGGGGGGGTACTGTCACGACTTCTGCCGAAGTCGATTCCTCTCCTTGTTCGGGCGGTGTTTGGCGGTCGATGTCGCCGGTCTTCTAGCCACTCCGATCCATTTTTCATTTTCCATTTGTTTTGTCTCGTTTTCCCACACACCTGGTTCTCATTTCCCTCATGTGTTGTGTATATAACCCTCTGTTCCCCCCATCTACACCTGTTGTATTCGGCGCACATGACAAATAAATGTTGATTTGATTTGATCTCTAGGAGACAGAAAGCGTCTCCTTCCTGAGCGGTATGACAGCTGCGTGGTCCCATGGTGTTTATATTTGGGTACTATTGTTTGTACAGATGAACGTGGTACCTTTAGGCATTTGGAAATTGCGCCCAAGTATGAACCAGACAATTTTTGGCTGATTTATTTTGCTTTTCCCATGATGTCAAGCAAAGAGACACTGAGTTTGAAGGTAGGGCTTGAAATATATCCACAGGTACACCTCCAATTGACTTATGTCAATCAGAGGCTTCTAAACCCATGACATAATGTTCTGGAATGTTCCAAGCTGTTTAAAGGCACAGTCAACCTTCGGCAGCAGGAAGAATTAAGTCCTCCACAATAGTATAGGGCTTGCCTGTCCTAGCCACTCGTTAGCTCACCATATAAAACGCTTCTAGACCCTTCTTATTAATGGTATCTGTTGTTTTTATACATGCCTTATTACTCAAAACTCGTCTTATTTCTCACTCCAAAAACTCCAGTGGCTTATTTTTTAAATTGGCATGTTTTGTTTCTAAATGTCTGCGCAAGAGTGAAGGTTTCATTGAGTTGTGAGATAGTACTTTTTGCACATATAACACACTGTGGCTGAGGAAAGGCACTACTCCCAATACGAGTGAACCCCATCATATTTGTGCCTCTTCGATGGTCCAACGTTCCTGTCAGTTTTTCGGTGCTTTCCCGGGTAAGGGGGCAGTAGCTCTTCGGCTGCATCAGATTCACAACAGTCACTGTCCATGCTAACTGTGTTAGCAACAAATGTAGAATTACTGATGCTAGCATTGGATGTGCTCGTGAAAGCAGAACAACTTGTGTCGTCGACAGGTGCAGGTGTAGTACTGCTGGTAGTGACAGTACTACCAGTAGAGCTGGTATGTGTTTCTACGGATGCGGGCCTTACATTTTTTTAACCATTTATCAATTTTCAAGCAAACAGACATGTGTTCCGGTAACATTTTATATAAATCTCTGCGCTATAGTGGGGGACATTTCACCCTGACCAATGGGAATCAGAAATAATTAAATATGAGGAGAGTGCCATTTGGGGATGGCTTGAATTATAAATATGGGTAACGATTTGCAAGTACAGCTAATAAACTAATTTATCAATTTTCGAGCAAACAGAATGGGCAGCAGCTACGTTTGGCTACATATGAACCGTTAGTGGAATTCCCGCGAGAGACTAACGGTTAATGTGATTGGATGTTAATTATTTGACTAGGTTACCTGTATTTAACATTGTGATGTTATTTCGCTGAACACTAGATGGTTTCATTTGATTTTTGGCAGTAAAACAAGGCTACTCAGGTGAGAAAAAACTCACCCAAATGTATAGACAATTTGGAAAATATAAATGAACTGTTTGAATAATAATTAAATGTTTTTTTAGTTTAAAAAAATGTGAATCATATTTTTATTTGGAGTACCCCCAACGGCATTGCGTACCCCAGTTTGGGAATATCTGCCCTAGACTGAATGCATTTGGCAATTAAGTCGATGAGAAAGCACATTAGGCCTTGGATATTTATGGCCCAGACACCAGACAGACCTCCCTAAAACAATTAATGGTGCCATTGTTGACTGGCCACAGCTTCGGCCTTCAAGCCAGCTTGAAGAACTGATGCATTTCAATGGACTAAATGCCCCCATTGTCCAGAGTTTAAAACAAACATGAGGTCTACATCCATTCTTTCCTAATAAAAGTCTACATACTGTATTCATGATCCCTAATTCTGTAGGAACTCCAAATTATAGTTGTTCTCTTTCCCCTGACTTCTCTGAAGGTGTTCGATGTGTCTGAACTGAGATTTGATGCTTTACTGGCAACTCAAGCCTTTGCTATTTGATGGTGCTGGACTCAGACAAACAGTTTGTTAGCTGCCAATATAATCCCCCTGTGAAAGTGTTGTGGGGCTCCCGAACTGGTCCCATGGTCCCAGAGGTTACAGTGAACAGGAATTGTGGGCCACAATGAGGCCTGTCCCTCTGCAGGAGAAGCAGCTGCAGTACCTTTTGAAAGAATGGTTGGTGTAGGAATGGAGATCGATAGCTGTGATTGCAGGAGGAGGGGAAGAAGAAGAACAGGCAACAAATTGTTTTGTATTGGAGGAATGTTCGGCCTAGGGTGGTGGTGGACCCCCTCTTCAATGGATGTCTGTGTCAGAAATACATCATTTTAATTGTTCTCTGATTCCCCCTCTCACCATTTCGGAAAATGCTAATTGAAACATTAACAAGACGTTAATAGGACATGTGTTCCGGTAACCTTTTATATAAATCTCTGCGCTATATTGGGGGACATTTCACCCTGACCAATGGGAATCAGAAATAATTAAATATGAGGAGAGTGCCATTTGGGGATGGCTTGAATTATAAATATGGGTAACGATTTGCAAGTACAGCTAATAAACTCAGGGGACTCTGTTGATAGTGAAGGCCACAGTATTCACACAAGGCTGTGAGTATTACAGGATCGGAAGCTTTTGACGCTAGTTTTTATTTTATTTTGAAATGCCTTCTTGAACATGGGAATTTTCATGTACCTTAATTACAAACTTGTATGGGATCTGGAAATATAACTCAAATGTAAAATGATGAGCCTAGTTTAGCCAAGGAGAAAGCACTGAACTATACAGGGAGAAGACAGGATCCTTCCTGCTAGCCATGATTGGCTGAGATAATGCTGTGGTTGGCCATGCCAATAGATGAGCCCTGATTGGTCTGTCATTGTAACAGGCGTCTGTCTATAACGGAATGGAGCTTCCCTGGTCAGTATATAGATAATATTTTCTACCGCAGACTTTTGGAAAGATACAGACTATTGTAGCTATGGACAACTGCAAAACTGTTGCTATGGCTGTCAAAAACATTGCTGCCCTGAATTTTGCTGTTGATATTGACTAAGCTCACTGGGAGAAAGTTTAAGTAGAGCGAGTATTTTCTGGACGACAATTCTATGCTGAATCACATACGTTTACATGTGTGGGTGTGGTGAGGCTAAGGCTTAAGAGTGTGTGAACGATGATGAATGGGCGTAAACAAAGACCTTGAAGACAGTAGCTGCTAGCTCCAGGTTAAATGAACACAAGGTTTTGAGTGTATACAGTATGTGGTTGCTTCTGTATTGCAGTATTTTGCTGGTTTTTAATGGTATAGTTTATGATATAGGCCTCTTTGAAGTGCAGGTTTTGACCTTAAAGAGTAAAGCTGGCTAGCTCCAGGTTAAAGGGACTGTTATGGGAAGAACCCATTGGTCTAAACTATAATAAATGGCATGAGTTATCCATGGGGACAGGGCTAGCATGCTACTGCCTGGGAGGAAGGTGAGGAAGCGTAAGCTGGAGGAGTCCAGATCCTCCTAATAGATTAATGGGACTGTTAGCGAGTAGGTTTTACAGCAACTTTCATGTTGTCTCGACCAGAGAGTAGAGAGGCAATGGCAAATGAATTAACAAATATAGAAAGGACAGCTACTGTGGGGTGTTCTTCTTCTTCTTCTTATGTAGCTCTAGTTGGAATGTCTCCTAGACAATTACCATTTTGTTATTTGGAGCATAAATCCATTGTAACTCAGTCAAGGCAGTAATCTGCACCTATGGGGGCAACCTGGACTCAAGGGTAGATATCATATAGTAATGTAAATCCAGTACACTCCAGTTAATATGATATGTTACATTTCATATGGTATGGATTAATTTGTGGATGTCCGTCATCCATTCCGTATGATATGTTGTGAATTACAATTCATATGATGTGACGAATAGCAATTCGTACAATATGTTATGAATTTGCAAAATGTATGATATGTTGCGAATTCCAATTTGAACAATTTGAACAGGCACACTTTTCTTATAGTTCCAAAAACGAGAGCACTACATAAAACAAACGTGCTCAAGAAAAAGAACATAAAAGTAAAGCGCGTAAACTAACACCACGTAACATGAAACATTTACTCACAAAACATGATGGGAAACAGAGGGTTAAATACAAGTAGATTGATTGGGGAAATGTAAACCAGGTGTGTTTGGAAACAAGACAAGACAAATGGATCATTGAAAAATGGAGCGGTGATGGCTAGAAAGCTGGTGACATCGATCGCCGAACGCTGCACGTTCACATCGGCAGAAGTTGTGACACATGATGAGAAACACATATTTTTGTAGATTGATAAAGTTTTTTGTGAGTTACTTTTTCCACATCTGGGCAAGACGAATGGTCCAGTGTATGTCAAATTGTTGTTCCAGTTATGTTTCGACAAGAGATACTGAGGTTGGGTCACGATGGTAGTATGGTAGGCCATATTGGGGTCACAAGACTTATGACCGGATCTTGCATAACTTCTTCTTGACTGTTCTGAAACAGGATGTTGTGGCTTACTGTAAATCCTCTGCCGTTTGCCAGCAGACGAATAAACTGAACCAAGCTGTACCGGTTGCACCGTTTCAGCCTATTCCTGCTTTTGATTAACCTTGCAGCAGGGTTCTGGCGGACTGTGTTGGTCCTTTGTCCAAAGCCAAGAGTGGTAAACAGTTTATCTTAACCATCATGTGTGCTGGCACTTGTTTCCCTGAGGCCATTCCAGGAAAATCACAGCTCCCAGTATTGTTAAGGCCCGAATTGCATGTCAAAGGTCTTCTTACAAGTGCTACAACGGTTCGGTGTAACCCATTTCCCCTCTAGTGCCAACCACCCAGAGTTTCAAGGTGCTCTTGAGAGATTTCTTCAGACTTTGAAGTCTATGTTGAGAGCTTACTGATTTGAGTTGACTGGGATGAAGATGTCCCTCTTGTGCTGTTTGCTATGCCGAAGGTTGTTCAGGAATCTCGTTTTAGGTACGAATTAACTTGTGTTTGGGCATCATGTCAGAGGTCCTTTGAGTTTGCTGAGAGAGAGGTTGTTGCAGGGCAGAACCTTAAAAAACAAACAAATCTGTTGGAGCATGTTAACGCTTTTCGATACAGATTGCACCACATCTTTGAGTTTGCCAGTGAGAATCTGGAGAGGGTGCAAACGAAAATGAAAGTTTGGTATAATCGGAAGGCGCGAACCCGGAATTTCAGTGTGGGTGACCAAGTCCTGCCCGTTGAGGGGTCAAGCTCGCTTTTCAAGCTCGTTTTTCAGGCCCTTACCCCAGAGTGAAAAACAATTGTTATCTGGATTACATCATCGCCACACAGGAGCGCATGAGAAAAACCATGTCAACATGTTGAATCCATACTTCACCCGCTACGACCGGCCGGGAAGTCAGTGGAAACCGATAGTGATGTTCTGCCTGTGTCCACTGCTGTCACCATTGACTATAGTCTTCCTCAATAGTACGAGGAAAGCTCAATACGCCCTGTGCTGGTCGTAATTTTGTCACTTTTATTAGGATCCCCATTAGCTAATGCCGTAATGCTAGATAATCTTCCTGGGATCCAACACCAACTAAGAAGACATTACCAACAACCACAATCAAGACTTCACAAACATACAAGTAGACAAGACAGATAATAAAAAATACCTGACAGGAAACACATTTAACATTCAGTTGATACTTTCTATTTTCTGTCCAGTCATATGGTCTTTCACATTAGACATTCTTTTTTTTTTTTCTTGAAGGTGTATTTAAGTTTTGCCTGAGAAATATGGATTGGTAAAGAGTTCCATTCGACTCTATATAAAACTGTAGATTTAAGGCGATTTGTCCTTAGCTTTATTTGTCTTAGCTGCCCTGAATTTGCCAGTCTGGTTTGGTGGTTATGCGTGTTGCCAGTATGTACTAACTGGACTGGAAAATACTGTGTTTTTTTGAAGAATATAACATTTGTTTTTAACGTGAGGCCATGAGAGATTCTGATGCATTTGGATAATATTCATACGGTTAGAGCAATGAAGAGCTAATCTGTCAGCCCTGTTTAGAGCAATGAAGAGCTAATCTGGCAGCCATGTTTAGAGCAATGAAGAGCTAATCTACCAGCCCTGTTTTGAGCCATTTGGAGCTTTTTTATATATCTTTCTTTGCTGCAGGTGACCATATAACTGGACATTACTCTCAGTGTGATAGGACCAGGGTTTGACCATATAACCAGACAGTACTCTAAGTGTGATAGGACCAGGGATTGACCATATAACCAGACAGTATTCTAAGTGTGATAGGACCAGGGATTGACCATATAACCAGAGAGTACTCTGTGTGATAGGACCAGGGATTGACCATATAACCAGACAGTACTCTGTGTGATAGGTCCAGGGATTGACCACATAACCAGACAGTACTCTAAGTGTGATAGGACCAGGGATTAAATCACCTGATTCAGAGTGTACTAGATGTTACATACTCTGAACATTTTCTTGTAACAGCAATTCCCTTACCCATCTTAACTTCTTGGATATAGGGGGTGCTCTTTTAATTTATGGATTAAAAAAACATTCCCGTTTTAAACAAGATATTTTGTCACAAAAAGATGCTCGACTATGCATATAATTGACAGCTTTGGAAAGAAAACACTCTGACATTTCCAAAACATGCTGGAGTCTCACGTGGGCATCATTCTATAACTCTTCTATGCACTTGAACCACTCGTCCATCGCAGTGGACTGGCTCGGAGTCCACTGATCCAGGGATGGCTTATAACCCAGAACACACTGGAAGGTTGTCAGCCTGGTGGAGAAGTGTCGCAATGAATTCTCTATGTAAACAGCTCAGGGAAGGAATCGGCCCACTCCCCCTGCCGGTCCTGGCAGTGGCTCCTCAGGAACCTCCCCAGCTCCTGGTTCATCCTCCACACCTAAACGTTAGACTGAGGCCGGTACCCAGAAGTGAGGCTGACTGTAACCCCCAGATTTTCCATGAATGCCTTCAATATACGTGATGTGAATTGAGGGCCACGATCGGAGATGATATTCTCCGGAAGGCCATAGTGCTAGAAGACCTAATAGAACAGTGCCTCAGCGACTTGGATAGCAGTTGGGATGACCAGGGAAAGGGATGAAATGGCATGATTTAGAGAATATTTCCACTATCACAAAAATGGTGGTAAAACCATCAGAAGAGGGGAAATCAGTGACAAAATCCATGGACAGTTGAGACCAGGGACGCTGAGGCATGGAAAGGGGAAGCAGTTTTCCTGCTGGAGCATTCCAGGGGGATTTGGATTGGGGACATATGGAACAGGAGTTGACATAAAGAGGGACGTCCTGCGCCAAGGAGGGCCAACAATACTTTCCAGAGATGGACTGAATGGTGTGGGTGATACCTGGATGTCCAGCGATGACAGCTGTGTGCGCCCAGGTCAACAGCCAATTCCTTAACCCGTGGGAACTTAGGTGCGCTTAGGAGGGCAGGTAGCAGGTGCGGGTTGCCTCTCCAGGGCCTGGCGAATGTCCACTTCCACGTCCCAGAGCACGGTGGCTATGACTCGAGAGGGCGGAATTATGGGTGCACTCAAGACAGGAACCTCTCCTGATCCATAGAGATGGGAAAGGGCATTGACTTTTATGTCTTTTTAACGTGGGCAATATGTCAGCATGAAATCGAATCTGGTGAAGAAAAGGCCCCACCTGGTTTGGTGTGGGTCCAGTCACCTCGCTGTCCGTATGTACTCCAGGTTCCGATGGTCAGTGAGGATGAGAAATGGGTCCTGGGCGCCCTCCAGCCATTGTTTCCACTCCTCTAATGCCAATTTGACCACCCGGAGCTCCTGATCGCCAACATCATAGTTCTTCTCTGCAGGAGAGCTTTTTAGAGTAATATGCACATGGATACAATTTCTGTGGATTACCTTGACATAGGGACAGGACAGCCCCCTCTCCTACTTCTGAAGCACCCACCTCCACCACGAAGGGCAGCGTAGGATCTGGATGTTTGAGAAACTGGGCGGAGGTGAAACATCCCTTCAGTAGGTGGAAGGCTTCGTCAGCTACAAGATTCCAACCCAACTTCCTTGGACCACCCATGAGGAGAGAAGTGAGAGGAGAGGCGATGGAGATAAAGTTTTTAATGAACCGGCGGTAGAAGTTGGCAAATCCCTAAAAACGTTGAAATCCCTTCATGGTGGTTGGTACTGACCATGACCCGACAGCATCCACATTCTTTTCATCCATCCTGAGTCGGGCCAAGCTGTTAACCCAAAAAGGAAAAAAAAACTTCTGATGGATTTGGCACATCTCCGCTTTGACGTGCAAGTGATTGGCCTGGAGATGTTTTCGGACTACTTGGATGTTAGCGATGTGATCCTGCAAGATAGCTGAGTAAACCAGGATTTCGTCGATATACACGACCACCTGGCGTTCAAGCATGTCCCGGAACACCTCGTTGACGAATGCCTGGAACACCGACAGAGCATTGGCTAATTCAAAAGTAATTTTCAAATACTCGTAGTGACCAAACATCGTGCTGAAGGCTGTCTTCCATTTATCCTACTCCCGGATGTGGATCAAATTGTAGGCACTCCGCAGGTAAAACTTGATTTTTTAAAAAGCGGGCCCCACAGAGGTGTTCAATTGTGACTGGCACCAACGGGAGACAGTAGTGGTACTCCTTGGTAATTGAATTCAGATTTCTGTAATCAATGCAGGGGCGCAACTCTCCGTTCTTCTTGGCCACGAAGAAGAAGCCTGCCGGAGGTGGACGTGCGAATTAAACCCTGCTGGAAGTGTCTTCAATGACGTTTTCAACCTGTCAATGACTGAGTCTGTAATACCAACATGTTTCAAGGAGACCACCATAGTACCTGTGTCCAAGAACACTAAGTTAACTTCTTGCGTCGAGCCATCCCGGATCCGGGATCGTGAATACAGCCTCAAGCTCATTACCATAACGCAATGTTAACTATTCATGAAAATCGCAAATGAAATTAAATTAATCTATTTGCTCTCAAGCTTAGCCTTTTGTTAACAACACTGTCATCTCAGATTTTCAAAATATGCTTCTCAACCATAGCAAACTAGCATTTAGCGTTTAGCATTAGCATTTAGTGTTAGCATTTAGCATTAGCATTTAGCGTCAGCTTTAGCAGGCAACATTTCACAAAAACCAGCAAAAACATTCAATAAATAATTTACCTTTGAAGAACTTCGGATGTTTTCAATGAGGAGACTCTCAGTTAGATAGCAAATGTTCAGTTTTCCTGAAAGATTAGTTGTGCAGGAGAAATCGGTCTGTTTTCTGCGTCATGTTTGGCTACCAAAAAAAAACGAAAATTCATTCATCCAAACGCCAAACTTTCTTCCACATTAACTCCATAATATCGTCTGAAACATGGTAAACGTTGTTTAGAATCAATCCTCAATGTGTTTTTCACATATCTCTTCATGATATATCATTCCTGGAAGTCTCCTCTCTGTCTCAATCACATGGATGAATGCGAGCAGCTTGGAGATTACGCAACAAAGGACACTGGGCGGACCCCTGGTAAATGTAGTCTCTTATGGCCAATCTTCCAATGATATGCCTACAAATACGTCACAATGCTGCAGACAACTTGGAGAAACGATAGAAAGGGCAGGCTAATTCGTGGCGCTTTCACAGCCATATAAGGAGACAATGGAAAACAGAGCCTCAAAAATCCTGCTCATTTCCTGTTTGAGGTTGCATCTTGGTTTCACCTGTAAGATCAGTTCTGGGGCACCCAGAGATAATATCTTTGCAGTTTTGAAAACGTCAGAGTGTTTCTTTCCAAAGCTGGCAATTATATGCATAGTCGAGCATCTTTTTGTGACAAAATATTGCGCTTAAAACGGGCACGTTTTTTTAATCCAATAATGAAATAGCGCCCCCCTAGGTTCAACTGGTTAACCTGCCAAAATGACTACTGATCCGTAGCACTCACATCTGTAGCCATGATGTGCATTGAAAGGCTGGTCATGGCTCACATCAACACAATTATCCCAGAAACCCTAGACCCACTACAATTTGGATACCGCCCCAAAAGAACCACAGATGATTCAATCTCTATTGCACACCACACTGCCCTTTCCCACCTGGACATAACGAACACCTATATGAGAATGCTATTCATTGACAACAGCTAATCGTTCAACACCATAGTACCCTCAAAGCTCATCACTAAGCTAAGGACCCTGAAACTAAACACCTCCTTCTGCAACTGGATCCTGGACTTCCTGACGAGCCGCCCTCAGATGGTGAGGGTAGGTAACAACACATCCGCCACACTGATCCACAACACGGGGGCCCCTCAGGGGTGCGTGCTCAGTCCCCTCCTGTACTCCCTGTTCTGACTGCATGGCCAGGCAGGACTCGAACACCATCGTTAAGTTTGCCGATGACACAACAGTGGTAGGCCTGATCACGAACAATGATGAGACAGGGAGGAGATCAGAGACCTGGCCGTGTGGTGCCAGGATAACAACCTCTCCCTCAATTTGATCAAGACAAAGAAGATGATTGTGGACTACAGGAAAAGGAGGACCAAGCATGCACCCATTCTTATTGACGGGGCTGTAGTGGAGCATTCAAGTTTCAAGTTCCTTGGTGTCCACATCGCCAACAATCTATCATGGGTCAAACACACCAAGACAGTCATGAAGAGGGCACGAAAAGCCTATTCCCCCTCAGGAGACTGAAAATATTTGGCATGGTCCTCAGATCCTCAAAAGTTCTACAAATGCACCATCGAAAGCAACCTGACTGGTTGCATCACTGCTTGATATGGCAACTGCTCGGCCCCCAACCGCAAGTCACTACAGAGGGTAGTGTGTACGACCAGTACCTCACTGGGGCCAAGCTTCCTTCCATCCAGGACCTCTATACCAGGCGATGACAGAAGAAGGCCCTAAAAATTGCCAAAGACTCCAGCCACCCTAATCATAGACTGTTCTTTCTGTTACCACACGACAAGCGGCACCGGAGCGCTTGGTGGTTAGTAGACCAGTGACATCGAGCACCAGAGCAGGAAAGTGGGAGTAGACATAACAGCACACTTGTCTCAGGATGGAAAAATGCAACACTGTTCTTACAATATCATGGTTTATTCTCGGATGTGCCAACCCAGACAAATGTACTAAAGCATGACATTGACGATGGGGACCCAGCTCCGATCCTACAACATGCCTATCAGCTGAACCCTGAAAAGAGAGAGTAGCTCCTCAGTGAGGTGGTAACTTTCCTCACGAGAAGAAAGTTACTATGGATTCCCCTGGAAATCCATAGTAACTGGAAATCAGAAATGTCCGTGGTAAGGACAACTTGGTTGCCGATTTTCTTTCAAGTGTGGGCAGTCAATAAGTTTTGTGGTTAGTCAGTGTTTAGCCCTGGCTCACAATTATGACTGTAGGTTTTTGCTATTATGGAGATTAGTTTTGTTTTGTTTGGGCTCGGTCCAAGGGGATCAGAGTTATAGAAGCGTAATTGAGTTTTTCACAACTATAGAAATAAAAGGCCAAAAAATAAAAAGACGGTAAAAAATATATATGTATATGTATATTTACAAAATAAGTGTGTGTTTTGTCTTATATTTAATTGTTGAAAGCCAGTAGACACCATGTTTTTATATGGGAGGTAACCCATTTAAGTAGAGAAGCATTTTAATTGATCATGCTGTGCAATGGAAGTTGCTTTCTGTTAGTGGTGAGCAAACTTGTTTTATCAAAAATATAGGATATATTTGATGTCTTAAAGCAGAAGGTGTTACACGTTATGGTTATTCCATTTGTGTTTCGAGGTTGCTTGGCACGTGAGGCATGCCATTTGGTGTCACCTCGTTAGTCATTATGTGTTACACCTGTGCTGATTTGTCATCTCGTTAGTGGAAAGTTGTTTATCCTGTGCTGGCCCAGGTGATATTTAAGAGTGGCTGGCCCAGTGCTCTGGTTGTTTTGAGAGATGTGGAGGATAAACACCTTTAGTTGTCGTGCCATTTTTTCAATTAAAAAACATTCCTTTGTCAGATTTCCTTGATTTTATTTTGCGGTGTCTTTAAGTTTGGTGTAGGTTTTAATTGTGTTTGCCTCTTCTTGGGGAAATTTAGTGGACACTCATGGTGGGTGTCTTTACATACCAGTTCTTGATGCTGGTCAATTTTCAGTGGACACCCCCATGAGTGTTTTTCAGAACCCCTCCTAAAACCCCAACTGTTTCATTTTGGTTGTTTTCTTTGCATCTTTGTTAGTTCCCCTTTGTTTGAGAGACACATTTTGGTTTTCTTACTGGGGAACGTAACAAAATGCACGTTAAAATGATTTCATAGCTTTAGTGCATCAAGGCAGCTATTCAATATGGTTCATAAAGAGAAAATACTGCCAAAATGACACGTTCCTGGCTGTAAATGCGCATTACTCACTCACCTAATGTAAAAGGAATGGCAACGCAAGGCTTCACAGGCATCAAAATCTGTTTCATGATATCTAAAGAAGAGCTAGGGAATGTTCAATGCCTCTAAAATGGTATGTATCACCCACTCCTGCAAATGAAAAGGTCTCAGCCATTAGAAATAGACACTTTGGCTGGAGCAGTCCCTAAAGACTTCCTTGCTTAGCCAGCTTGATGTGTAGTTACCGTCCATCACCTGATACTGGTGGCCCTTCCTCCATTTATTTGCTCAAATTAGTCAATCGGGAGATTTAAAAATGATGTCACAGAGCACTTATAATGAGAGAGCAGCATCAGCACCTGCCTGGAATCCTAATTGCGCCTTGTGAGCGAGCCTGAACAGAAACTGTTCATTTCCATTTCATCATGATAGATTTAATAGTCATCACTCTATGCACCGTCATGCCATTTTCAAGGAAGCCTTCCAGACGATATTCAGATCACATTATAGATTTGAATGAATTATGGCAAGACAAAAGATAATTTAAAAATGGATAATTGCAATATGCTGGGTCGTGGTCATGCTCATTAATTTACAACAATGCACACACTCCTCTCTCTTTCTCTCTCCTCTCTCATCGTTTCAACGTGCATTTATTTCATTATGGGGTATTTGATGGTCATATCGAGGAGTATGTTATCGAAGATGACTTCCTCTTTCATACACTCAGGAAAACAAGGAAACAAAGTGGAGAACATTTAATAGTTTAATAATAAGCTGCTGTATACATTCAGTGATTATTCCGATGTTCATGTTGCCAAAAGCCATGGGTGAGACGAGCAAAAACATTCAGCTACAAGATCTATTTCATTGTATGTCATTTTGTCCTTTTTTCATTTACAATTTACCATGTTGTACATAGTTTAACTGTAAAGCAACTGAAAACCGCATTGCTGATTTGCAAGATGGTTCTTCGAAGAACTTAATATCCTTTAAACATACGATTCCACCAAATCTGTTTGGTCATGACTGAAAGGTTTGTCTTGCTGTTCTTAAATATATTTTCAGACTCAATTCAAAGGAGATGATACATGATGGCACAGCAGTTGAGCAAAGCTTGTCTGCATACCTTCCCCTTTAGTCTCTTACTTGAAGTGTTGACAGGGCCTATTCTCTGGTTCATATCACTAAGGCCAGTTCTGAGGTGAGGAACCAGCAGGAAACCTTAGTCCAAAAACAGACACACAGAAATAGGTGGAATTATCTCACTAGCTTAAAAAAACTAGCTTAATTAACCATCTTCTTCTTACTTAAATATTAAGATTAAGCAATCTTTACGGTTTTGTTTGCTTCTTTTTTGGTTTATTTTGCTATCTCACTCTAAGCTCATTGAACTGACACACTACTATTGGTGCTGAAATTGCAATATTTTTTGTATTTTTACATTTTCTATTTGTCCACACAGAAACTTGATGGCACAAGAACTGACCAATAAGAAACTCTTTACAACAAGGTAGACTGCAAGTCAACAGTTGCCAGGGGTAACACAGTAAACAAAAACAAAAAAACAAGTTCATTTAAAAAAAATAATCATAATCATTAAAAAATGCCAAATAAACAAAAGCCAGTTAATTTCAAGTATAACTTACTGATAAAATAACTACACAGAATTAAATATTCTCATTATACATTTTTAAATTATTTATAAAATATATTTTGGCGTATGTTTTTTTGTTTTTGTTTGTGTAACAACGCTACTGTAGCTTCAGTTGAACACCAATGTTTATTTATTTATTTTTTTTACTCTTGAAACAAAACATTAAAGGGATTGTCACATAACAACAGGTTATTAAAAATGATAATAGTAAACCCTATACAGAGTTTCACATAGCAAGACGTGAGTGACGATCCCTTCTATCCTAGCCCCATAGTCAAAAGTCAGAAAAAGTACAAGACCAGATCACAAAGTTCTAATTGTGCTCCACTGGCTACAATCAAGAATGGGCACAGGAGATTTCAAAAGCAATAAGTATTTTTTTATCTTCCTCATAGCTCATTCGAAAGTCTGTCCCACTTCCCAGTGTTGGGAGTGCCTGGGCAGATAGCAAGAGTTCATTAAGCTCCATCAGTGATAAACCATAAATACTGTGCAGACCTCACAGTCTGGTGACACTGGGATGTCCTCCAGTGGTGGGGGGTTGGGGGGGGTGTATACAGAGAATACGGATTCTCTTATCAGACCGAGAAGAAAATGAGACTGGGAATGTGTTGCTTCCCTCCTCCGTCTTCACTACTGACCACTGTTCAAGATGCACATAGAGGCAATGGTTCACAGAAGAAGAATCATGTGCATGTCTGTCTGTCTCCGTCTGTTGCACTGTGGGGAGCTTTACAAAGGAAACGAGGAGTCAATTTGGCAGCCGAGACAAAACCAAAGAAGGCAATCTCAGTTAGTGATGCAAAAACAGTCAAAAGGCAAAGTTCTGTACTTTTAGTTATCCGTCACCGTAGGTGTCAGGTCCTAAATCTGAACAGGGGAGAGGCAGAATCCGGCCGAAGGGGCAAGTCACACAGTCAACAGCAACCTGCCTGTCCACTGGCTGCAGAAAACGAACGGAAAACCAAACAAGAAAAGTACTGCGACTACAACAAAGCCACATCCACGGCCTTCACTTTTCTGGAGGAACACAACATGAAGCTCAGCATTTTCCAGTAATATTTCACATCTGGGCTTTGTCCTTAGTACTGTATACTATGCTCAAGTTGTGTCTTTCTCTCTCTCTCTCTTTCATCGGCTTGACTTTCACCTGTGTACACACAGATATGGCGGAGTATGTGTATATATGTGTGTGTGTGTGTGTGTGTGTGTGTGTGTGTGTGTGTGTGTGTGTGTGTGTGTGTGTGTGTGTGTGTGTGTGTGTGTGTGTGTGTGTGTGTGTGTGTGTGTGTGTGTGTGTGTGTGTGTGTGTGTGTGTGTGTGTGTGTGTGTGTGTGTGTGTAGGCTCCCCTGAGGACCGTTAGAGCACAATGTCCTTCAGGCGCTTGCTGCTGGGAGACTCCTTCTCAAGATGGCTGCCGTCGTGGAGGAGAGTGTTGATCTCCCGGACGGCCGGCTCGCTGTCCTTCCCCTCGGGCTGCCGCAGCATGCTGTGGTTGGCAATGCGCTCGGCGCCACGGCACCTGAGCGTGTTGTAGCCGGATGGCACCTTGGCCAGCGGGCTCTTCAGGTGCACAGGGGAGGTGATGGGACTGGCTGCTTCGCGCCCATTGCCCGCCTCGCGCACGGCGCCGCCGTTGGCCTTGGGGCTGCACACCTGAGACTCCATCATTGTCCGCTTGTTGCCCTTTAGCTCACCCCGCTCGGGGTCTTCTGGGCCATCCTTGCCGAAGGTGGCAAAAGTCCTTTTGATGGTGCCGGTGCCACAGTCCTCGTAGTGGGGCACATCTACGGTGGTGGCCTCAATAGACAGGGCGATGACGTTGTTACGTGGGTGGCCATGCTCAGGCGACTTGCCGCGGGCCGGACCAGGCACACGGGGCATCCAGCAGCGGTCCGAATGGCCCAGGATACGACACTCTTCCTGGCAGTGGAAGCCTTCGCTGGGGTCTGCAGAGAGAGGGAAGAAGGGGGAGGGTGAAATAAAAGGGAATGATTAGATTTGTCTGTTGAACTGGCCGATTTGCCAGGACTTTAACTCATTGACACTTTGCTTTCATGGATTTCACCATGCATTCTTTCAGGTCCTTTCATTTTATTTAACTTCATGTCAGAGACTTTTTTTAAATTAAGCAAAGTTTGTTGGAACCCAAACATCCCCAGTTCATACTTTCTGTGGGTAATTTCTCTCTCATGTCTGGTGTTCTTGCCGTTTACACAAGACTACAAGACTTGCCATTACTTCCAGACGAATAGAGATCTGCAAGTTTGAGGCACTTCTAATGCGTCAATTAAAGGACGCATTGTTAAATCAAAGTCCATTTCCAGCTCATGCATAATTGGGTTTTCTGTAGCAACACTTGATGAAAGCCAGGGTTTAAATATTACCACTAAGAGACACCAGCTGCGTTGCCATATCGCTGCCTAGTTCATCTAGCTCAGTCTGTCATCTGCCGCTGAGTTATAAATATCTAATGATGTTTTAATGCTGACAAAAAGTCTGTATTACTACATATCCTTTGTGTTGGAGGGAAGGGCTTTCAGGACGATGTTTGTATCATTAGAACAACAACAAAAAGTGCCAAGCACTCTTTGTCAGGAACTGAAGAGCTGTCGTCCTCTCCTCTGCCTTTGTTATCCAAGTAAGAACTGTATTTAGGATTTTTATCCATAGGCCAGTCGAGTGAATACTTGATGCTGAGGCCTTTGAATCCATACATATTTGATTATTGGCCATCTGCACTGATAACCTAACAAGGGCACATTCAAGATGCCCTCGTGTTTACGAATACCATCAAAGAGTGTTAGCCTCTCACCAAATCACACCCACTCACAAAGCAGGCAAATAATGGCTTTATACAGACATATTGAACACATGTCAAGGGCAAGTGTTGTCATGAGAATCAAAGGATGTCGCATTTGTGAAAAAAGACTGAATATAACATGAATAATATCTACAGTATACCGTAGCTACCATGTTACAGGCCAAATAGACAGTCATTTACCTTAACCATTCATCCTCCCGATTGGTCCTCTCCTCCTAGGGGCAAGGGGCCCTCCTCCCCCAAGAGAGGCCCAAGGTGACAGGAAGGGATTGTGGGAAGGAATTGCCATCGACCCTCAGCACACCACACGTTTAGATCTGGCACTCGCAGCTTGACAGATCACCTAATTAAAATCACTAATTATCTGTTTTCTTTTCCTCTTTTCTGCACTCTTGAGGGGCACCTCTGCTTTGGGTGTGCCAATCTATATTTAAAGATTGCCTTCCAGGGACAAGGCTGCCGAAGCTGTCTCCCTCATAAACTGTGATCTGATGAGACTGACACGACTGAATGACTGGCTGGGTTAGTGGGCCATTTGAACCATGCTATGGCTGATCTCAGTATAGGATTATGGGGTCGTTCATGACCAGGGACACTAGAGCTCAAGAGGCCAAGCCGGTAGCCAGGACCATGGGTGACCAACGTCAATTCCATCATGAATGTTTCATGGGAGAGCTGTGCTAAAGGATTACCTTGAACTTTGCTGTGTGTGTGTGTAGGTTTGTGTACCTTGACACAAATTGACTTTGTCTGCGTACTCTGGCCACACCCTCCCTCACTCCCTTCCTCTCTTCATACGCACATCCATACCCGCTCCCGCCCACACACTTCGATGTGTACAGGGGAAAATTGTGAAATTAAAAAATAATAGAAAATAAAGCTATGGATCGACTGGTGGCTCAAGTGGCCAAAGTTTTGTCTGTAATTACCAGGGCCTGTGAACACACTCAAGTCCACATCTTGAAAGGGGATTTTCATCACCAATAGTCAATGTTATCACCATGGCAACAAGGGGTTGAGTTTTACCATTATCCATACTGCTCGTGGCAGAGACTGGTTATAGAACACCTGGCATCAAGAGACTGGTTATAGAACACCTGGCATCAAGAGACTGGTTATAGAACACCTGGCATCAAGAGACTGGTTATAGAACACCTGGCATCAAGAGACTGGTTATAGAACACCTGGCATCAAGAGACTGGTTATAGAACACCTGGCACCAAGAGACTGGTTAGAGAACACCTGGCATCAAGAGACTGGTTAGAGATCACCTTGCATCAAGAGACTGGTTAGAGAACACCTGGCATCAAGAGACTGGTTATAGAACACCTGGCATCAAGAGACTGGTTAGAGAACACCTGACATCAAGAGACTGGTTATAGAACACCTGGCATCAAGAGACTGGTTAGAGAACACCTGACATCAAGAGACTGGTTAGAGAACACCTTGCATCAAGAGACTGGTTAGAGAACACCTGGCATATTGCACAATCCCAATCTCCCCTTCAAAACTTCTGCTCTCTTATGAGGCTCTTCCTTCTTTTCCAGGGGACTTGGATTGATAGATTTGAAACTTGTTTTCCCGCAGCCGGACTGAATGGTCTCAGGACACAAAGAAGACATAATCAAACACTACGCTTTATACAGAGCCGTCCATGCAACAGCAGTGAATAAACCCCTTTTCTCACCCTCTTCCTTTAGAGGGATCTCCGGAGAGAGAGAACGGTTCTGTTGTAACTGACATCGTTCTGAAAGCCTGAGCGCCATCAACAGAACATTCACATCCTGCCTCTGCTTAGAGGCTCACCACACAAGCAGATGTCGTTGTCAAAGGTCCCCTAGAAGACGACAGAAAAACATTGAAAAGAAAGAAAAAGAAAGGAGAGCGACGGGCCATCGGTCAACCCCTGACAAAGCCCAATCTCTTACTGGGAAAAATCGAAAGAAGCTAAATCTAATGCTCACAAACAAAGCAATTAAAAGCTCTTTATAGCTCTGCCGAGGTCTGAAACACCACAAGCCAAGAGGAAGACCAAGAACGGGGCACCCTCCTGCTGTGAATGCCTATTGAAAGTCATCAGGAAAATAAGCTTTGCTAATCAGTTACGGGAAAAAGACTTAAAGTACAGAGCGGTTCTATATCAGTAGGAACATTTCCTAACTAGGATTTAATACCTATTAATTACTGAGGGCACTCCGTCGGGAGCCGGAAGCTTGCCTGTGTTTTTCAGTCATTCCAGATTTGAAATAGAAATTGAGTTAAATGGAGAGAAGGGGAAAATAACAAAATCACAAGGATCCAAGTCCCTCACCACTGCTGACAAATCGGAAATGTTGTGCTTTTAATTCCGAATTGGGAGTTCCAAAAAGTATCAAAGGCTTTGGGGAGCACTTTAAATATGTATGTCCTTATGCACACGTCGACCGGTGTTGGCGATTAATAAACATTGCCACTTCAAATTCAAAAGCCGTAATTTCCTGGTAGATATTGTCTGTGTTTTACCTGGAATAACATCAGTTTACATCAGCATGAAGAAGAGAGCCCACCTGGTCCCCCTCACTCCAGCATCCTCGGCTGTATTCATGCTCTAGTAGCCTCGCTCATTCAATCGCCTCACTTCCTGTCCCCATCCTCATTCACGGGAAGGAGTTACAACCTTAGGTCTCGACAGATAGGAAGTCAGTGGGTGGCTCTACGAGCCTTGCACAGCCATCCCTCAGTTTAGCGTTGCTAGTCGGCTTTAACGATCCTCCCTAGTCGCACACCTGGAGGGGCTATTTGTTTGTGGCTAATGTAGCAAAAGTGAGAGAATCATCTGAATCGGTGAACGGCTAAGGATGAAATATCCGAACAGTGAAGACATAAGGGAAGTATTTTTAGCACATGGAGAAAAGACTCTACCCCTAAACTCATCCTGTTTGGCAGGGTAATGTGGTCTCACTTGAGAAACAAACACTGTTTTCCCTCCAAAAAGTTCAACAAGAGATCCTCCAGGTTCAAAACAGTGATGTAATCCTACAACATGAGGGGGAGGAAGGCAGAGTAATGTCCTAACTAGAAAGCCAGTGGTGACTTGATGCAAACCCAGATTCTGGAGACTACGCACACTCTGTTTCTATTGGAGGGCTTAATTGCGGCCATAGGGCTGTGAGATCTTCTGTATGACACCATTCAGTCAGTTTGGGTTTGCTGAACGATGAGCCCTAAAAGGAATTTAGAGCAGTAAGATTCTATAAAAAGTAGTATTAGAAAAAGGTGGATGAGGATATATGCTTCAAGATAATTGGATATACTAATAGTCTCCCTATGGGTAAGACCACTTTATTTAGCAATGATTAGAGCAATTTATAATGATTACAATAACCCAATAATACCGTGGCAACACTTTATGCTGACCCAAAATAAAGGAAATCATCAGACGATATCATGGCCAAATCATTCATCAGACGCTACTCTGGCAAACTCATAATTTGGGGATATTTTCAACTTTTCATTTATTTCGCCTTCAAAAAGCTTTACTTTCTACTGTCAGTCTGTGGTTGTTGTTTCACCCCCATGCCATCGTTGATATTGCTGTCTGTGTCCAATTGCTGAAACAATGAATTTGAAGATTATCTGTGCGAGAGGACAAAATAATAGTCTCTGAGAGAGCGAAAGAGCAAACCGCCAAGGTTGCCATTTTGTTTTCTCTCTTTCACATCGCTGCATGAGTGGTGCTGGTTGTGGCTGACTGGTATGAAATGAGAATGAAATCAACAGAGCAGTTATCCACCCGCTGACCCCTTTAAGGACAAGGCTAGTGGCGGGCCGTCTGTCTGTCTGTCTGTCTGTCTGTCTGTCTGTCTGTCTGTCTGTCTGTCTGTCTGTCTGTCTGTCTGTCTGTCTGTCTGTCTGTCTGTCTGTCTGTCTGTCTGTCTGTCTGTCTGTCTGTCTGTCTGTCTGTCTGTCTGTCTGTCTGTCTGTCTGTCTGTCTGTCTGTCTGTCTGTCTGTCTGTCTGTCTGTCTGTCTGTCATTAATCCTCATGCACCACAAACCAAGCCCCTGCGTTCCTGCACTCGAAGTGCCAGTCCCTATCTGTGACAGTGGAATTGCTGTTTTCTAATTGCTCTCCATATTAATTTTCCATTCTACCAGCCAAACACTAAATTATCAAGATTACATCTAAATTGTTGCCGCAGCCTCTCAATGCTCAACCGCTAATGCAGAAGCTCCCTCAGCAGACAAATTAGAGAGAGGAATTTCAGAAAATGGGAACTAGTGGAATTGAGTGTCTGTGTGGTTAGTTGGTGCTGGAGCTGAATTTGAATTCTCAGGCAACCCTGGACTGTGCTGAAAACCTGGTTTGTGTTCATTAGGCACAAAAACGGAAGAAAATGGTACCCCAATCAGCACAACCCTGATTAACTTGGTCGTGGCTTACCTAGACACAGTGGGTCAGGGCCTTTACAGGTTTGTCTGCTTTAGCTAGCGGTATCGCTATCTGGTCTGCATTAGCTAGTGCTAGGGCTAACTCTATTTTCCATCCTATCACTGGGCTTGAGCGGGGCCTGCCAGTGAGGCAGCCTCCCCCACTACTACCCGCCAGGGAGTTCAAGCGCTGCTGTCAACCCAGCCAGCCAATTCAGTCGGCCGGTGCCATTAATCAGCCGTGAGCCCTGGCTCTTGCAGGAGCGCAAGATGGAGTGTGATGGTCTTGTTTTTACAAACAGTGGAGGGGCACCCTTACCGCACCGCACAAGCCCATCATTCTCCCAGCACCGTCACAGAAGCCGAGGCCTATCCCTCCACTGCCTCCTACTCCCAACAGCATCTGGTTCACTCTACTCCGTCCTCCTCCTCCTCCCATCCATGAGTCCATCTCTCCTCCCCATGCTCTGTTTTCCCTCCTTCCTCTCTCCTCCTCCCTCTCCTCGTCTCTTGTCTTCTCTCTTGTCTCACATACAGCACATCGCTTTTAATAAATTTGCCCTTCTTCCCAAAAATCTCTCCTTTTTTGTTATCTGTATCTGACCCCTCCAGACTTCCTCTTCCTTTCATCCTCTTTTCCATCAGTCAGATTATTAATTATGGAGGAAATTAGAGTCGCTGGGAAGCCATGTTAAGACTGTCGTACGGATTGGGAACCATGAGAGCGGGGTTTCATGCAGCCCTAGCTGGTTCCATTTTGGAGCATTAGTACCAGTCAATTTATCAAGGAAGTGATTTGCTACCTAGTCTGCCGAGCGGACGGGTAAGTGTGTCTGACAGGCCAGTCTCTTCCGTGAAGGCCCCGGGTGCGGCTTGTCGGCGACTAACGCAAGCTGACAGGTTAACTTATATCTCCGGTCAACACCAACAACCACCACCACGGCTGTTGCCTATTTCTTTTACAAGTAGTGTTTTCATTAATTATTTTGAAAGCCACACGGTAAATCATGCCAAATTCCAGAGGAGCATTTTTCCTCTAAACATTCCCTGCCTCCTCTCCTCTCCATTTTCCCCCTCCCTTTTCATTCTGCTGCTCCATCAACCCCCGGTGCGTGTGCATTCCATCACAGGTTCCCCCTGTTTTAAAGAATGAATCTCCAAACCGGTGTTGACAAACAATGCAGTGGCTTCTAAATTGGTACAAACAGCATCTGTTTAACAGCTGTGTAACTGCGACGGGGAGAAGAGAAGAGAGAGGGAGAAAAAAAGCAAAAGCATTTGCTGTTTTTATAAATCACTTTGTCATCACTGCCTACTGCACTGTTTTGTTCAAAGGCAGAAGCGGCGAGCCAATGGACTGCTTGATATAGTGGTAACGAGCACGAGCTCGTTGTCATGATGACATACGTGTGGTGGGCTGGTGGGACGGTTTTTCCACGCGCCCTGTCTGGCGACTAATTCTAATTTGCTGGGAGGCACATTTCCACACCCTATCATACAGTGTTTTATATATACCCCCGGAGCCAGCGATGGCATTTTTGTACAGGCTTCTGTGACCTCTAGTTGCCATTGATGGTTATATCTCCTAAACTCTTCGAAAAAAAGGTTCTAAAATGGTTATTTGGCTGTCCCCATAGGAGAACCCTTTGAAGAAACCTTTTGGTTTCAGGTAGAATCCTATTGGGTTCCATGTTTTACATGGAACACAAAATAGTTCTACCTGGAAACAAAAAGGGTTCTCCTATGGGGACAGCCAAAGAACCATTATAGAACCTTTTTTGAGAGTGTAGGAGATATATATAAAAAAATGGCATCGCTGGCTCCGGGGGCTCAGCCTTTATTGGGAACGTGGAATATGGAGATAGAAGGAGGTAGGGGACACTCAGAGGGGCAGGTTTCAAAGTGATCATGTCTGATCTGGTGTGATGTAGGCGACTTGGATCAGTACGTTGTAATAATTCATGCGATGAGGGGGGTTAATACGCTGCGTGAGCAGCCCGGGGCTCTGATTCAACAACAGCCCATCTCGACTGGATCTTAAACAGGCGTACATGCATGGAGAGTTAAGCTAAGATGAGTTGAGCTGGGCTGAACCAGGACAAACCGGGCTAAGAGGGTAGTGGAGGACTCCACACACACATAGCCATGTCAGGCCAACCTATCAGAGCCTTAACTGTATAGCATCATGGGCGACCGGCTCATTAGATGCAGAAGAAGCCATTGTAGTGGTGCTCACCCACTAAAGTTGGCCTCCTAATGGCAGACCCTCAGATTAACCTGGCTCACTGCAGGCCCACAACAACAGTGGGATGCATCCCCAGAACACAAATGTCCTCTCCATAATGGCATCGGCAGCGGAAGGAAGGACATCTTTAAATACACTGTATCAAATGGTGCATTTCTGCTGTGTTTAAGCTTGACCGAGCTAGCAAGCTAATTTGCTTTAGCAAAAACCCTTGAGTCTGAGAGAGGGAGAGAGGAGGGACAAACGCAGACAGTAAATTACATCTGTGGTGGGGAGACAAGGAAGAGCTGGGCTTTTGGGGTTGAGGGATGGAGAGGGAAGAGTAGGGTGAGGCAGGAGGATGTTAACCGATCGGCAGTGTAGGCAGGATGAAATGATCTGTGAGAAAAGAACAGGAAAAGCTGAGGTCCTGAGGTTTTCTTACTCATCTCCAGGGAGACACTTATTGGACAGCTTTCAAATTAGTCTATTTGTGGAGTTTGTAGAACCAGAGTTGGAATATTTTAGAATAGTATTTTCAGGAATACTATTGTAACAAAGGACAGCGTCGATGTGTAACGTGCTGCACATGCTACTTAACACTACTATTTTATTGAGATGATTTCAGTATTGCAATACACGTTCATGCCCTAGAACAATCTAACACATGACCAAATATTGTTGAGGGGAATGGATGTGTGATTGGGCATTGACAGACAACATATTCCAATATACCTCAGGTCAATGCACTTTACACATAGCCACTCCACTCTCACCCTAGTGCTGCCATAAAGCAACCCTTAAATTTTGTATTTTATTGTGTGGTGTTTTATTCACTCAGGAAACCCAACACAATAGCTCAGTACCCATCAGACTATGAACCCACCTGGACATCCGGCAGCCTGAGCTCAACAAATCAATGTGTCTTTCTCTAAACAGCTGGGCCCAGCACACCGAGGCATAGAATACACTAACATCTCCAGAATCCTTGGCTACATCCCAAATGGCACCATTTTCCATATAAAATGCACTACTTTTGACCAAGAGCTCTATGGCTCTGCCTATTGGCCCTGGTCAAACATTGTGCACTAAACAGGGAGTAGGGCCCAATTTAGGACTCATCCCATCTCCGTCTCTTCCCAGCGAGACTCGGCACTGCTTGAACAGAGGCCCCTTACATAATTAATGTAATGTGCCATCTCATTCAGTCATGTTCACTCTGTGTCAGCCGGGACTATGTTTTATATTCCGTTTTATCTCTCAGCAGAAAGACACACGAGCATTCTCTCTCTCTCTCTCTCTCTCTCTCTCTCTCTCTCTCTCTCTCTCTCTCTCTCTCTCTCTCTCTCTCTCTCACGCACTCCCTTCCTGTATCTCTCTCTCTCTTTCTCCTGTTATTATTTCTTACATTGTCTCCATATCTTTCCATATCCCTTTTTTCCTGCTCACTTGAACAATCTATGGAAGTAGGACAATGTGGGGGGCTGCCGAGTGTGCTGGGCTGATTTGGCTGTGCATGCAGAAAACACTGCTAAGCAGGAATGGCCCCCTGGGGAGAGGCTAGCGGTCCAGTAGAGAAGCTTGATAAGAGAGAGACCTAGTCAGCCAGCTCTGCCTGGCGCGGGTCAACCTAACTTTCACAGCACCGGTTCAATGGACCAACCCCTAGCCAAGGTAAAAGTCCTGGGGAATTTTTATGAGAGGAAAACAGAAGGAATAAGAAACTATTACCATTGTCGCCGCGGCAACGGCAGCAGCAGTCCCTGCCATCCCCCACACCTTAGTATTACATACAGACACATTGAGACTAATGTTGCACAGGGGCTTGTTGTGATTTTCTCCAGCCACAAAAGGCCCTTTTTGTTTGGTGTCTGGAGAACTGCTGTTTCTATCCGAGGGTCTCCATTATTCATAGCTGAGAGGGGCCTCGCTGTGATGGCACATAATAGCACTGAGCCCATGGCAACACCACTCAGTATTTTCTAGCATTTCTCTAGTCACTGCCACTACAGCATAGAGGGGTCTCTAACATTTCTGTAGCCACTACAGTGAAGAGGGGGTCTCTAACATTTCTCTAGCCACTACAGTGGAGAGGGGGTCTCTAACATTTCTCTAGCCACTACAGTGGAGAGGGGGTCTCTAACATTTCTCTAGCCACTACAGTGGAGAGGGGGACTCTAACATTTCTCTAGCCACTACAGTGGAGAGGGGGTCTCTAACATTACTCTAGCCACTACAGTGGAGAGGGGGTCTCTAACATTTCTCTAGCCACTACAGTGGAGAGGGGGTCTCTAACATTTCTCTAGCCACTACAGTGGAGAGGGGGTCTCTAACATTTCTCTAGCCACTACAGTGGAGAGGGGGTCTCTAACATTTCTCTAGCCACTACAGTGGAGAGGGGGTCTCTAACATTACTCTAGCCACTACAGTGGAGAGGGGGTCTCTAACATTTCTCTAGCCACTACAGTGGAGAGGGGGTCTCTAACATTTCTCTAGCCACTACAGTGGAGAGGGGGTCTCTAACATTTCTCTAGCCACTACAGTGGAGAGGGGGTCTCTAACATTTATCTAGCCACTACAGTGGAGAGGGGGTTGTCAGCAGTACAGACAGACAGAGAGTGAGGGAAGACCATGAAAACTTGGGTACAGTTACATGCACACAATAATTTTGTGAATCTTCCTATTAATATTTGTTTGTTTAAAACACTTACATGCTTTGCAGGAATAACGATTTCCCTAATAATCCTGTTTACACTCAAATCAATCAAAATAAATGTTCTACCACAGTAACCATGCTATTTTTGGGAAGCCTATTTGATTCTGAGTTCAGACATACTGTATAAAGTTAGTATGTGAAAACTATTTCTAAGGTGCATACTTTCCGTTTTTCCAAACTCACTTCGCTTGCGCCAAAGAGGGAGGCTGGCACTACCGGTGCTAGCACATGCACAGATCAAATACCCCGCTGGAACGCCTATTAAACTGTTTACATGTCCTAATCATTTGAAAGATTGCTTAGAAAAGTAGATGTTTCATTGGCGTTCGCTTCCTTTGATTTTGACCTTACGCCGATTTAAGATAAACAGAGTAAAGTGTTTACATGACTATTGCATAATCTGCCTACTGCCATAATCAGTTCAAAATCAAATTATTAGTGTGCTTGTAAATAGGGTTGCACATTTTGGGGAATATTCAGAGGTGGAAACTTTCTGTGGGAATTAACGGGAATATATGGGAATTAACAGAAATATTTGCTAATTAGTATTAATACCATTTAAATGTAAATGTTTTTTGCATTGGATATATTTACCACATCATATCATTTTGACCTCTTGGAAAAGAGATGTTATATTAATGTCGAACAACCTGTATAAATAACAGTAATAAAATAAAAGAATAATATGGAGACAAACACTTGACCTCATAAATATACATTATTGCAAATTATTAAATCCTTCCAATAGAAATGTAAAAAAAACTATTTAGTTATGAATTGAACTTTAATTAAATGAGTTGACTATTCACATGGGATGATTTCACTGAACAACAAAAGAAAGGGAACATTTCAAGGGAACATTTCATTCCAATGATCCATCGCATCTCCCAAAAACGATTTCAACATACTGTAATGATATTCGTCTGTTGTTTGAAGTGAGTCAGACCGAAATGCAGCGTGTAGGTTACTCATGACTTTTAATGAAGAAAATGCTGTACATGAAATAACTGAGAATACAAAACAACAAACGAGTGAAACTACTTACAGCCTAACACAAAGACAGGTACAATCACCCACGAAATACAACGCGCACTCAGGCTGCCTAAATACGGTTCCCAATCCGAGACAACTAGAATCAGCTGACTCCAATTAGGAATCTCCTCAGGCAGCCAAGCCTAACTAGACACACCCCTAATAATACACACTCCCAATTAATACAAACCCCAATACGAAATACAACATATAAACCCATGTCACACCCTGGCCTACCCAAACATATAACAAAAACACAAGATACAATGACCAAGGCGTGACACATACATCTGTTAAATGAGAGTCTAGAAACTAAAGCTTTGGTTGTCTTCCTCTAAGGCTTCCATGTCTTCTCCCTGGACCTCCTCAATGTCCACCTCTTGAACATCAGACTCTGAGGCCTCATCTTCACTGTCACTTTCCAACCTTGTTGAGGATGGCTTTTTGTCAGGCTCAAAAAGCCTCAAATTTGCCCGGAAGGCCACCAATCTTCAACCCCCGCTTTGGAAATTTACCGGAAAGTTTCCGACCCTTTGCAACCCTACTTGTAAACATACTCATTGACATTAAATGCCATATCTGTGGCAAGGGAGCAAGAACTCAGCTTGGCACCGTGTCACCCCCTATGCCAGCTGGAATACCCCTTGTAGGGATGGATCACACACATAACAAGGTGTGTAGGTTGGTCGTGGAGGTGGGGACGGGAGGGCCAATGTCCTCAAGGACACCCACGTCAGAAGGAACTCCTCGTGTGGCGGGATATTAAATAAGACATCTACTGTGAGTGCCGAATGATATCAGCGTCCATGGTAACTAGCCTTATTAGGTTGTTTTTGATCTCTTTGTGATGCTAATGAGAGCCGACCTGGGAGAAGGTGTACGTCCCAAATCGCACTCTAATCCAGACATAGTGCACTACTTTTGACCAGAGCCCTATGGGTCAAAAGTAGTGCACGATATAGGTAATAGGGTGCCATTTGGGATGCAGTCAAGGAAGTACAATATTCCCATTATAGTAATGTGTATTATTAATATGGCCTGGTGAAAACTAAGGGGCTTGAGACCCCTAATGTATATATGGCGGCTCGTGTGTCTGGAGCAATTCATTGTCTGGGGTTTGGCGGTGGCCGGTCGGTCTCTCTCTTTGCTGTTTATGTGTAGCCCTGAGTTTTAATAGAGAATGCATGAGAACAAGCCAGCGCATCATTAAAAAAAGCCATTTTGAAGCTTTCCTGTCTGCCATTAAATTTAACGGCTAACCTCTCCCATTACTTTTTATCCTCCTTTTTAAAGGGGTGGAAGAGGAGGAAGGGCCGAAAAATTATAATTGGCTCACCAAGGAGAATGAAGTGATTGAATGGAATTCCTTCCTTTATGAGATAGAAAAAAATAACCCACATACTAAGGGAAAGCTATTCGATTGGCATACCCAGAATGCACTTGGGGTTGTTGTTCTCTTATTTTTCTCTTGGACCTCATGGAGGAATGGAGGTTGCGTAAACTCAGTGGCTGGAGAGGAGGCATGTGCACATGATGGTCTGGGCAGTGTGTGTGTTGGAAGTAGAGTCATCAGCATCAGCATGCTCCTAGTTTATCAGTAGTGGCCACAGGCCTTCTGGAATGGTTGGAGAGGTGAGGAAGGCTACAGGAGTCCACAGGCTGTTTACTGATCCCCTCCCTCCCTTTAATCTTTCATCAATAGCTGACCGTCTGGACCCTGGCTGGTCAATAGGTAGGCTTTGGCTGTAGTCATTCTGTACCAAGGGGAAGTCCCTCCCTCAACCTCAAATTATACCCTGTTCAAAATGGCTGTATTTGATTTCAATACCGTGATCATCATAGGAGACAACCAAGGGGACTCAGACACTAATCAGTGAGGCCGAGACAGAGAAAAGAGGTTTGGTTTACTTCTTCTCAACCCGTGGAACCTGAAATCCACGAAAATACTTATATTCATGTTTTATAGGTGTTCTGGCACAGCTGGCGGGGTAGTGTTTCTGCTCAGATAAAAGGGGGTCTGCATTCCAAATAACTGAACGTTAAAGAATAAATCAATCCGCGCTCAAAATACATGAAGCAGACTGAGAGATATGGAAATGCCAGATGCCCAGGGCAGTAATCTTTTGTCACCACCTTAATTACCACAGAAGAAAGAGGATGTGGTGTCTTCGCCGTAACAAATTCCATATATGTAATGTCGTCAAAGGGGTTGAAATACGAGGGGAGGAAAATGTAAAAGCAGCATAAAAGGTGACAAAAACACTGAAAGACATCAACAACACAGAGACACATCAACCACACTGGGAGAGACATCAATAACACTGAGAGACACAACAACACTGAGACACATCAACAACACTGAGACACATCAACAACACTGAGACACATCAACAACACTGAGACACATCAACAACACTGAGACACATCAACAACACTGGGAGACACACATCAACAACACTAGGAGACACATCAACAACCCTGAGAGACACACAACAACACTGAGACACAACACTGAGACACACATCAACAACACCCCTTCACTTTATCCACATTTTTACAGCATTATTCTAAAATGGATTAAACCTTTCCCCCCTCATCAATCTACACACAGTAACGAGAAAGCAAAAGAAATACATTTTTATTTTATTTTGCAAATGTATTAAAAATACAAAAATGTAATATCACATTTACAAGAATATTCAGACCCTTTACTCAGTACTTTGTTGAAGCACCTTATAGCGATTATAGCCTCGAGTCTTCTTTGGTATGATGCGACAAGCTTGGCACACCTGTATTTGGGGAGTTCCTCTCATTCTTTTCTGCAGATCCTCTCAAGCTCTATCAGGTTGGATTGGGAGCGCTGCTGCACAGCTATTTTCAGGTCTGTCCAGACCTTAGATCGGAGTCAAGTCCGGGCTCTGGCTGGGACACTCAAGGACATTCAGACTTGTCCCGAATCTACTCCTGTGTTGTCTTCGCTGCGTGCTTAGGGTCGTTGTCCTGTTGGAAGGTGAACCTTCAACCCAGTCTGAGGTCCTGAGCACTCTGGGACACTGAGCACTCTGGAGCAGGTTTTCATCAAGGATCTCTCTGTACTTTGCTCCGTTCATCTTTCCCTCAATCCTGATTAGTCTCCCAGTCACTGCCACTAAAAAAAATCTTGTTTCTCATGGTCTGATAGTCCTTAAGTTGCCTTTAGGCAAACTCCAATCAGCTATCAAGTGCCTATTACTGAGGAGTGGCTTCCGTCTGGCCACTCTACCATAAATGCCTGATTGTTGGAGTGCTGCAGAGATGGTTGTCCTTCTGGAAAGTTCTCCCACCTCCACAGAGTAACTCTGGAGCTCTGTCAGAGTGATCATCGGGTTCTTGGTCACCTCCCTGACCAAGGCCTTGCTCCCCCGATTGCTCAGTTTGGCAAGGCGGCCAGCTCTAGGAAGAGTTTTGGTGGTTCCAAACAGCTTCTATTTAAGAATGATGGAATGACTGTGTTCTTCGGGACCTTCAATGCTGAAAAATGTTTTGGTACACTTCCCCAGATCTGTGCCTCGACACAATCCTGTTTCGGAGCTCTACAGACAATTCCTTCAACCTCACAGTTTGGTTTTTGCTCTGACATGCATTGTCAACTGTGGGACCTTATATGGACAGGTGTGTGCCTTTGCAAATCATGTCCAATAAATTGAATTTACCACAGGTGGTTTCCAATCAATTTGTAGAAACATCTCAAGGATGATCAATGGAAACAGGATGCACCTGAGCTCAATTTACAGTCTCATAGGAAAGGGTCTGAATACTCGTTGTAAATAAGTTGTTTCAGTTTTTAATTGGTACATTTTTTTCAAACATTTCTAAAAACCTGATCTCGCTTTGTCATTATGAGGTATTGTGTGTCGATTGATGAGGACATTTCTTTCATTTAATCTATTTTAGAATAAGGCCGTAACGTAACAAAATGTGGAAAAATTCAGAATGCACTTTAAATGAGGAGGAGAGAAGCATTCTATCCGTCAGGAAGTGTGAGAGAGGGTTAAAAGCAGAGATGCAGACATTGTATCAGTGGAGAGATGTGCCTCTCTCTCTCTCTCTCTCTCTCTCTCTCTCTCTCTCTCATTCTCTCTCTTTCTCGCTCTCCTTACCTCCTCTCACCAGCTGCAGTGATAAATGTCTCTTTGTATTCTGGACAGAAAACTGCAGGGTTACAATGTACTTGTCAGAAGACAGCTGATTTTCTCTCCCTTAAACAGAGTCCAGTATATGCTTTATCTTTCCCTTTGGTGGAGGCATGAGATAAAAGAAACACCTATTGCCAAGAACTGTAATGCCCAGAAAATCTCCCCCCATTCCTTGCGTGTGTGTGCATGTGTGTGTACATGCATCCATGTGTGCTTGCATCTGGTTCGTGTGTGCATGCATCTGGTTTGTGTATGCTTGTCTGTTTTACGATGTGTGTTGTAACGGTTCTGACTTGAGGTTATTATTTATAGGGGTGCCAGGTAGGTTGTGCCTGTGTGCTTATGCGTGTGTATGTGTGTGTAAGCATATTATGTGCTTGCCTGTAGTATGCATGTCTGTGAGAGTGGCATATTCATTCATTGTGGCTGCATGGCTGTTCATATCTTTGTGCCTATACCCTACTGACATTCTGACTGTAGTACTGTAAAGTGTTCCTAAATGGGAGTCTGCAGTGTAGCTAATGGAGTTGATTAGAGCTGGCTCATTGCAAGGTAACTCCTAGAGGGAGCGCATACAGGCTCGTCTGATAGCCAAGGATCCCTGTAATACGAGGCCCAGCTTTGCTTTGGCAGCCCGCACACACACAAGCACATATACACACACGCACACCCACAAAGCCTCTCCCAACGCTTTCTGGCCTGCTCGGTTATTGCAACACACACAGCTCCCACTAGTAGAGTTCCACATCGTCATCATCAAGATACATACATACAGATTAAGATTACATAGGGTGTCCAATCAAAAACTCATATTTTGACCAATGGGTAAAATATTATGTAAATTGTATAGATCCTCCGCTATGAAAACCATGGTCAAAACCTCATGTCTCTATCATAATCCGTTCAAAAGTTATTGGTGTTTTTACCCTTGTAAAATGGCCAGAATTATGGTGACTAAATCAATGCAGGGCAGAGAAGAAAATTTGTCATGAATCAGGACTGTCATCACCAAAGTGCGTTTTCATTCACTCTGTACAGACACCATAGATGACATGGTATTTCAATCAAGCCAATATATAATCATACCATTTCCAATGTGTTTTGATTCGTGATCCAGCACATAAGCAAAGCTTCCTGTAGTGGTTGAGACCTACATCTGGAATTTAATGAGCAGTGGTGGTCGGATCATCTCCACTGGGCTCGGCCCCTGGTTCCAGCCGATGTTCCCCTGGCAATTATTTAGTATGTGATTAGGATACAGAGAGGGATGACTGAGAGATGGCTGGGGTCATCCCTAGCCTCCCTACAGATCTCTGCCCCCTGAGCCTTGTTACCGGTGAAGGGTGTGTTGGAATGGAGATGGGGCTGTGCCAAACCCAAAGGAGGATTCTGGAGGTACTAGGAGGATAGGAGTAAGGGGGAGAGGGGGAGTGGAGACTACTTAGTGCTTCCACAGACTTCCACAGCCCATAAACACCAAATCAATCAGAACCACAATAGCCTGGCAGACTGGAGACGGCTAGTACGAGGCCCGGGCTGGGCTACTCATATTTCAGTCTGTTTTCTCTCTCCTCCACCCACAGTCCCCTCCTCTCTAGCTTTATCGCTCTACCCTGCTCTCTCTCATTAACCTTTTAAACACACACACACACTCATTTGCTCGACCCAGCACACAGATGCAGACACACAGATACACACACACACACATGCATGCACATGGACACAATCTCCAGACACACAACCTCCAGACACAATCTCTCTCTACCTTTCTCTTTCACACACACACGTGCATACACAGACACACACACACACACACACATACACACACACACACACACGTGCATACACAGACACACACACACACATACACACACACGTGCATACACAGACACACACACACACACATGTGCATACACAGACACACACATATATAGACACACACATACATACACACACACACACACATACATACACAGACACACACACACACACATACATACACAGATACACACACACACACACACACACACACACACACACACACACACACACACACACACACACACACACACACACACACACACACACACACACACACACACACACACACACACACACACACACACACACACACACACACACACACGCATACACAGACACACACACACACACGTGCATACACAGACACACACACACACACGTGCATACACAGACACACACACACACACACACATACACACACACGTGCATACACAGACACGTGCATACACAGACACGCATACACAGACACGTGCATACACAGACACACACACACACACACGCGCATACACAGACACACACACACACACACGTGCATACACACACACACACACACACACACACACACACACACACACACACACACACACACACACACACACACACACACACACACACACACACACACACACACACACACACGTGCATACACAGACACACACACACATACACACACACGTGCATACACAGACACACACACACATACACACACACGTGCATACACAGACACACACACACATACACACACACGTGCATACACAGACACACACACACAAACACACAGATTTGAAATTCAGGTGCTGTAATACTACTCTCTCCACTCTCTGTCAACTCCAGGCACATGACATGTCCTTAATCTCTCCCCCTCTGATCAGTACCTGATCCCTGATCCCCCTGTACTGTTCTGCTGCCCAGCTCAGGCCTCCTCCATCAACTTCTCGCTACGTGTTCGACAAACAATTGTGATTCCACTTGGTTTGTGAGGAGATTATTAACACACCTAGCCTAGCATGCCTAGTAACTACCGCGAGGTCGATTCCACTTGGTTTGTGAGGAGATTATTAACACACCTAGCCTAGCATGCCTAGTAACTACAGCGAGGTCATGAATAAGCAATGGAAAGAGGTATCTAAGAGCACTATGTTCTGTCTGTCTGTCTGTCTGTCTGTCTGTCTGTCTGTCTGTCTGTCTGTCTGTCTGTCTGTCTGTCTGTCTGTCTGTCTGTCTGTCTGTCTGTCTGTCTGTCTGTCTGTCTGTCTGTCTGTCTGTCTGTCTGTCTGTCTGTCTGTCTGTCTGTCTGTCTGTCTGTCTGTCTGTCTGTCTGTCTGTCTGTCTGTCTGTCTGTCTGTCTGTCTGTCTGTCTGTCTGTCTGTCTGTCTGTCTGGGTCTGGGTCTGGGTCTGGGTCTGGGTCTGGGTCTCGGTCTCTCAAATGAATACCAGGGATTGTGTGGAAAATGAGCTGTCAGTGGAGGAGATGCATCAGGCTCATTGGAGGAGCCCTAGGAAATAATGAAGCGCTCCTCCATTTCTCCCTGATACCTTCCATATGCTCATGACAAGTGCATGTGAGATAAGCAGTCGTCCCTCTAGAGCTGATTTAAATACTAAGGGTGTATTGTGGAAGGCTGGAACATTAAGGGAATGTTAGGCGAAGGTTCAGGGGACATTGATACAACGTTAGAGCGATGTTGTCTTGTGAGTCACAGGATGGAGAGGAGGGAAGGCTGGAGATATATTTTGTGTGTGTCCGTGGTGCAAAGTGAGCAGCAGCCATGTTAGGGGTAGAGAGAGAGGAGAGGAGAGGGCCTCAAGCCTGAGTGGAAGACACGCATTTGACCCTCTTCTCATGCTCTCACGGCACACCTCTTAAATCTCACACGTTGAAAAGTACTGTGTTTATTTTTCTAGTTAATCCACTGTATAGTCAGGGCATTAACTTTTCAACTGTGCTCCAAATCCTTTTGAAATCAGAGGATCTGCGCCTGCAATTTAGCATCACGAGCTGAACCTCTATCATTGTCCTGTCTTGCCACAGCACTGTGAACCGCAGCACACTTACTGGAAGCATATGATTGGTCTAGTTCTGTAAGTATTCAAGGGGACTGGATACATGTTTTAAAGAAACACCCCTCAAGATTAGAGTGGAGTTGAATGGATGGAGAACTTTCTCCACTGAGTGTATAAAACTGTAAAATGAGCAGCATGGTAGTTGCTGTTACTCCCTATTGCAGAAGGCAGCCTTTTGACAGCATGTTCTTAAGTCGATTTAATTCACACCTGCATGTGTACGTTATTATTCTAGAGCGGGGACAATAAATATAAACATTATTTGGTTAGGATGTAGGGGCAGATTTCTGTAATCTTGTCTACAGGAGATTTCATTACTCATTTACTTTATTTACTCTGATCAGTGGAACAATTATCATTCTTAACAATGGGCAAACATAAATGTAATTACTGTGCTTGTCAACAAGAACACTACTGTTATTCCCCACAATTATTATTCCACTTCTTCCCAATGTGTCCAGTGTAATTACATATTTGAAATCTGATGTGTCTTTTAAAAGGAATTATCTGAGACTATGAGACTATGTATTACTGCAACCATTAATGGACAGTTTTGAATATGTCATACCACTAAGCATTGGATAATAAATGCTCCAGGAATCAAATGTCATTTTAGACATTTTAGTTTTATGCACATGCTAGGCAGAGATGAGATGGGGGACTCACAACTCAAACATGTCATATTTTGTAGAGTAAAATGATATTGATATTCATTAGATTTTTATTGAAGGTTGGGGGATTTTGATGAATTAGTTGTTATAACAAGAACATTTTCAAACACCCTGCACTTCAGGGGAGGCCAACCCTCTTGGAGAGAAAGCAGGATTTTCTTCCAGCCCTATTTTAAAGAGAAAATATTTGTGTCCTTAACTTGAAAGCAGTCTATGGACAAGGAGACTGTAACCTATGATTTGGTTATCCACTGCCATCAACCATCAATTTTATAATTGTACTTAAAATGTCATCCTCAAAAAATCTCTAAGTCACAAAGTTGGCGTATTTTGAGTGTTGATTTAATGTTAAAAGCATCCTGAATACACCTGACCTGTGTTTTTTTGTTTTGTTTTGTTTTACCCTGGTCATTCACCTAAACCATGTCAAAATATGTAGAATTGCAGGAAATTAGCTTTAAAAACATAACATTTTCCATCTAGGGGTTGTGCCATTTGGTTTGTCTAATATGCTGCCTACCAGTCTACTCATTGTCAACATTTCATCTTCAGTCATTCAAACAGGTTCCATATTTGACTAGACAATTCTACATCATTCTACCCAGAAGATGACATGGACTGTTGCCGGGCAGAAACAACTAAAAGTCTTTTGAGTTTGATGTTTAATTCAATCAAATGTTAATATTTATTTGAGCAGCTGTCGAATCCTTTGACACACTCATGGGGGTATTTTGCCTACAGAGAGAGAGAGACGGAGGAGAGAGTGTGAGAGAGAGAGTGAGGAAAAAAATATTCCTACCTGTCAGAGATCATTTTCTCTCTTCCCTTTTTATTTTCCCTCGTCAAGACTGCTTACTAGACTTTAAAATCCTTTCTCTCCCTCTCTCCCTCTCTCTCTCGGGTTGTCAGCACAAACGGATGAGTGGGGCAAAGTAGAGAGGAATCTGTGCCCCATGGAGGGGCTTCATTCCTGGGGTTCTGTTTAGAGAACACACCGGATGGGAATGATGAATGGGAAAGCCCCTCAGGGGTGAACAATATGGAATATGTGAGGAAAGAGAGATACTAGTGTCCTGCAGCCGCTAGTCGACTTGTGCCCCTCTGGTCTCTGGTGCTAAAACCAGGAAAAATAGCTTTTCTGACCCATACTTTGCCCCTTACAGTCATAATACCAAAACCAAAGACCCCTGGCTAACTAAAACCCTCAAAATGGTCAACAGGAAAAATACATAAAAGGCAACAAAAAAAAGACAGAGCATGTAAAAGTCGAGTTTCCACGCATTGATAACTTCCATGCTTAACTAGAGAATCAGAGAATCTCCAGTCCTTCAAAAAACCCATGGCTCATCCGTGTCTGCAAGGGATTAAGTAAGCGCTTCGATAATCAAAGGACGGGGGGGGCTGTTTGCCTGTTCTCCTGTGAGACACTAATGGTCCTCCAGAGCAAAAGTAAGCATGTGTTACATCTTCCAAAGAAAATCCCCTTGACTTTCACTGTCAAAGCCCTCTCTACTGACTCAGACCATAGTACAGCTACTGCTGGATGCCAGAGACACAACACATTATGGAGTATCACAAATCAAGACCGGGAGGTTAAATAGAAATGCAGGAAATGGACAAACAAGCCGGTAATAGAGTGCAGAAAGGAAGCCTGTAACAGAGAAAGCCTGTGTATGGTGTGAGAGACACACAGAGCCTCACAGAGAGATCTCTATATTGGGGGATTCCCACACTGGTGACTTATAAGACAAGGGGTAGGGATTGTGTGTGTGTGTGTGTGTGTGTGTGTGTGTGTGTGTGTGTGTGTGTGTGTGTGTGTGTGTGTGTGTGTGTGTGTGTGTGTGTGTGTGTGTGTGTGTGTGTGTGTGTGTGTGTGTGTGTGTGTGTGTGTGTGTGTGTGTGTGTGTGTGCGTCCCTCTTTGTACAGAGGTAAAGGTACGTCCCACTGTGCAAACGCCACCTTTACATGGCACCTGTGAGAATAGTAAACATTTGCACTGTGAGCCTAGGGAACGCACAGGGGGGGGGGATTTACTGCACTCCCCTTATCCCCTTTCATTACTTCCTGTGTGCGTTTTTCTTCCGAACACAAGAAAACATCACAATAAAAACACAAAAGGCAAGGCGTTTGTATGCAGAGCCTGTGTTTGTGTCCTTTGGGGCAATTGCAGTGTGTTTTGCTGTAGTATGAGAAAGAGAGGCAAACTGCAGATCTGAGGTATTTCCATCCAAACACATCTAAATGACGGGGTGTTTGACAAACCGGACTATTTGTTTTGCTCACACACATTTCCCTTCGGTAAAGGGGGCTACTGCATGGTCAGTGTTTGTTTACCTACTGTCAATTAAGATGGATGTGTCTGAGCGTACCGTGGTTTCACTTCACTCTGAACCATCGTGGCGCTCACATCAGATTCCCTACATAGTGCACTACTTTTGACCACTGCTTTGGCAATGTTAACATATGTTTGGAGAGAGAGGGAAAGAAAGAGCGCTTTATTATGATGGGACCTTGTCTGAGGGGTAGAGGAAGATAATGTGGCGGTGTTGATTCTGTCGAGCTTAACCCCAGCCCCGTCATACACTTTAACTGTGTAATTAGACCGCTGAGTTGGTAATGGCAGTACAATTCCATTTGGCTATGTCGTTACGTTAGTGCATGTGTAAGGGTCTTTCGGTCAATTCATTTAATAATTATGAACAGGCCCTCATTACTGACGAGCCCTTATGCAGCTTTACTGCCACAGTCTCCCTTTAAAGACAATGAGAAGACAGACATTTCCGCATCCCAAATGGCACCCTATTTCCTACATACTGCACTACTTTTGTCCAGGGCCCATAGGCCCACTATATCGGGGTTAGATTGCCATTTGGGATGCAAGCTTAGAGGAAGAATTAAGCCATTTTGTTCAGTGCTTCTCACTGCTTCTTTTTCAACTGAGGGAGAAAATGGCCTGTAGCAAGACCATATTATAACTAGATCTAGAGAAGAAGAAGAAGAAGAGCCCAATAACAATAGAGACGAGGATCCAATTCCAAACAGATATTTTGTCCTTATCTATTCTGCTATGGTCAAAGCAAGTAGTGGCCGCCTGCCAGGCCGTGTGAAATAGCCTTCTGTTTACCAGTTTACTTACATTCTACATTCCAGGAGTGTGCATCCATCTCACTGAAACAGATACAATCACCAGGAGTGTTAATGAAAAAAGAGCTGGATGCGAAAAAAGCTCTCTCACTCTCTCTTTCTTTCTCTGCCTCTATCCCCCTCTCTCTCTCTCTCTCTCTCTCTCTACTTCACTCTCTCTCTCTCTCTCTCTCTACTTCACTCCCTCTATCCATTTTACTCTGTCTCTCTTTCTCCAAATAATATTCTTTATGTCCATATTTTTTAACTGTCTCCAATAATGAGTTCCCTAGACTTGTCAGTATTCAATAATGAGTTCCCTAGACCTGTCAGTATTCAATAATGAGTTCCCTAGACCTGTCAGTATTCAATAATGAGTTCAATAGACCTGTCAGCATTCAATAATGAGTTCAATAGACCTGTCATCATTCAATAATGAGTTCAATAGACCTGTCAGTATTCAATAATGAGTTCCCTAGACCTGTCAGTATTCAATAATGAGTTCCCTAGACCTGTCAGTATTCAATAATGAGTTCCCTAGACCTGTCAGTATTCAATGAGTTCAATAGACCTGTCAGCATTCAATAATGAGTTCAATAGACCTGTCAGCATTCAATAATGAGTTCAATAGACCTGTCAGTATTCAATAATGAGTTCCCTAGACCTGTCAGTATTCAATAATGAGTTCAATAGACCTGTCAGTATTCAATAATGAGTTCAATAGACCTGTCAGTATTCAATAATGAGTTCAATAGACCTGTCAGCATTCAATAATGAGTTCCCTAGACGTGTCAGTATTCAATAATGAGTTCCCTAGACCTGTCAGTATTCAATAATGAGTTCAATAGACCTGTCAGCATTCAATAATGAGTTCAATAGACCTGTCAGTATTCAATAATGAGTTCCCTAGACCTGTCAGCATTCAATAATGAGTTCCCTAGACCTGTCAGTATTCAATAATGAGTTCAATAGACCTGTCAGCATTCAATAATGAGTTCCCTAGACCTGTCAGTATTCAATAATGAGTTCAATAGACCTGTCAGCATTCAATAATGAGTTCAATAGACCTGTCAGTATTCAATAATGAGTTCAATAGACCTGTCAGTATTCAATAATGAGTTCCCTAGACCTGTCAGTATTCAATAATGAGTTCAATAGACCTGTCAGTATTCAATAATGAGTTCAATAGACCTGTCAGCATTCAATAATGAGTTCAATAGACCTGTCAGCATTCAATAATGAGTTCAATAGACCTGTCAGTATTCAATAATGAGTTCAATAGACCTGTCAGCATTCAATAATAAGTTCAATAGACCTGTCAGCATTCAATAATGAGTTCAATAGACCTGTCAGCATTCAATAATGAGTTCAATAGACCTGTCAGTATTCAATAATGAGTTCAATAGACCTGTCAGTATTCAATAATGAGTTCAATAGACCTGTCAGTATTCAATAATGAGTTCAATAGACCTGTCAGTATTCAATAATGAGTTCAATAGACCTGTCAGTATTCAATAATGAGTTCAATAGACCTGTCAGTATTCAATAATGAGTTCAATAGACCTGTCAGCATTCAATAATGAGTTCAATAGACCTGTCAGCATTCAATAATGAGTTCAATAGACCTGTCAGTATTCAATAATGAGTTCAATAGACCTGTCAGTATACAATAATGAGTTCCCTAGACCTGTCAGTATTCAATAATGAGTTCCCTAGACCTGTCAACATTCAATAATGAGTTCAATAGACCTGTCAGTATTCAATAATGAGTTCAATAGACCTGTCAGTATTCAATAATGAGTTCCCTAGACCTGTCAGTATTCAATAATGAGTTCCCTAGACCTGTCAGTATTCAGTAATGGGTTCCCTAGACCTGTCAGTATTCAATAATGAGTTCCCTAGACCTGTCAGTATTCAATAATGAGTTCCCTAGACCTGTCAGTATTCAATAATGAGTTCCCTAGACCTGTCAGTATTCAACAATGAGTTCCCTAGACCTGTCAGTATTCAATAATGAGTTCCCTAGACCTGTCAGCATTCAATAATGAGTTCAATAGACCTGTCAGTATTCAATAATGAGTTCAATAGACCTGTCAGCATTCAATAATGAGTTCAATAGACCTGTCAGCATTCAATAATGAGTTCCCTAGGCCTGTCCGTATTCAATAATGAGTTCCCTAGGCCTGTCAGTATTCAGTAATGGGTTCCCTAGACCTGTCAGTATTCAATAATGAGTTCCCTAGACCTGTCAGTATTCAATAATGAGTTCCCTAGACCTGTCAGTATTCAATAATGAGTTCCCTAGACCTGTCAGTATTCAACAATGAGTTCCCTAGACCTGTCAGTATTCAATAATGAGTTCCCTAGACCTGTCAGTATTCAATAATGAGTTCCCTAGACCTGTCAGTATTCAATAATGAGTTCAATAGACCTGTCAGTATTCAATAATGAGTTCAATAGACCTGTCAGCATTCAATAAGGAGTTCAATAGACCTGTCAGTATTCAATAATGAGTTCAATAGACCTGTCAGTATTCAATAATGAGTTCAATAGACCTGTCAGTAGTCAATGAGTTCAATAGACCTGTCAGTAGTCAATAATGAGTTCAATAGACCTGTCAGTATTCAATAATGAGTTCCCTAGACCTGTCAGTATTCAATAATGAGTTCCCTAGACCTGTCAGTATTCAATAATGAGTTCAATAGACCTGTCAGTATTCAATAATGAGTTCCCTAGACCTGTCAGTATGTATCTTTTGGAGGCGCTGGCATTTTTGCGGAGAGGCTTGTGAAATAATGACGTCCAGCTAACCAATAGGTGTCGAACTCACTAATCATTGTTCATTACTGTTTGACACTGCAGAGGCAACAGTCCAACTGCAGCTAGCCTCCCCATGCAGGTAACATGCAGATACAGTACACACATACACACCTCAACACGTGCAGGCATGCCAACTCATTCACACGCAAGCACGCATGCACACACTCATACAGACTCACACACACTCCCTGCCCTGGCACTGATGAGCCTTGCCCAACCAACCAACACCACGCTGGACTTCAACACTAGCCACTAAGCCAGATCCACTTCAATCCATATGCCTTAAACAGCAGCATCCCCTGCAGATGAACATAGAAGTGGAAGAGACTAAACGTCTCTATTGCCCTCCTATCACAACATTATGCCACCTTTCTCCCCTACCCATAATGTTTTGGGGTGAAAGGCTGGCAAGTTATCCCAGTAGAACAGCTGTGCGTGAGGCCAAGTGATCCTGAGCGAACAACTTCCTAATTGGCTCTGCAGCCCATTCGCCACTATTGAGAAGGTTCTCTGTTGGGAAAAGGAAGCGGGGAAAAAAACCTGACTCCCTCATAAATAACTTCCTTACACATTTTTTTCATTCACTTATTGGGCTCTCTTTCTGGAGCGAGGCTGAGAGAAGTGAGGAGGGAGCATGAAAAAGGAAAACTGAAAATGTGCACGTGTAGCCAGAGATAGCAATGGTTTGAGAAAATGGAGGGAAAATCAGGTACACCGGCGGTTGCTAAGTGCCTACATTTGGACACCATCACACTTCGGCTAGAATTTCATTTCACCGTACATGTCCTATATTAATGATTTCCTCCATAGCAGAAGCCAATGACCAAGTATGTAGGCTAACTCTACAAATTCAAAGATAGACTGAAGTGAAGCATCCTGGGTAATATGCTAATATAGTTTTCCCTATTGACCAATGGAGTTGTTTGATTGTTTCAAGTTGCTAAGATGAAAGGCCTTGTCATCGAGACTGGACAAAGCATGGCAAATCTATCCTCCTGTCTCCTCAGAAAATAAAATAATTGTTAACTAGAGTAGGAGGCAAGCCAGTCAAATGGCTGCTGTTCATTTAAGCAATAAGGCACGAGGCGGTGTGGTATATGGCCAATATACTACGGCTAAGGGCTGTTCTTAAGTGCGACGCAACGTGGAGTGCTTGGATACAGCCCTTAGCCGTAGTATATTGGCTATATACCACAAACCACAGAGGTGCCTTATTGCTTTTATAAACAGGTTACCAAAGTAATTAAAGCAGTAAAAATAAATGTTTCTTCATACCTGTGGTCTACAGTCTGATATACCATGGCAGTCAGCCAATCAGCATTCAGGGCTCGAACCACCCAGTTTAAAATTTCACTTCACACACTGACGCCCCTGCTCTGTGCTCTCCCAAGTCTAAGCACCTGTGTTTCCTTTGAGCTGGGTAAACACCCCCAGGTGCATACAGTACTAGCACACAGGTCTGTGCCAGTTTCTATCCACCTACTGCTCTCTCGCTCTCTCATTCTCCATCCTTTTTTGTTCTCTCTCTCTCTCTCTATCGCGGTCTATAGCCCTATCTTTCATTCACTCTCAATTAAATAAAATATAATTAAATTTCTTCACAGGTCCGTGCCAGTTCTCACTACCTTTCTCTCACACACACACCCTCTCTTTCAATTCAATTTCAATTTAAAGGCTTTATTGGCATGGGGAACATATGTTTACATTGCCGAAGCAAATGAAATAGATAATAAACAAAAGTGAAATAAACAATAAAAAATGAACAGTAAACATTACACTCACAAAAGTTTCAAAAGAGTAAAGACATTTCAAATGTCAGTGGTGTAATGAAGTGCAAATATAGTTTGTATTTACAATGGTGTTTGTTCTTCACTGGTTGTCCTTTTCTTGTGGCAACAGGTTACACATCCTGCTGCTGTGATTGCACACTGTGGTGTTTCACCCAATAGATATGGGAGTTTATCAAAATTGGATTTGTTTTTGAATTCTTTGTGGGTCTGTGGAACCTGAGAGAAACGTGTCTCTAATATGGTCATAGATTTGGCAGGAGTTTAGGAAGTGCAGCTCAGATTACACCTCATTTTGTGGGCAGGGTGCACATAGCCTGTCTTCTCTTGAGAGCCATGTCTGCCTACGGCGGCCTTTCTCAATAGCAAGGCAGTATTCACTGAGTCTGTACATAGTCAAAGCTTTTCTTAAGTTTGAGCCAGTCACAGTGGTCAGGTATTCTGCCACTGTGTACTCACTATTTAGGGTCAAATAGTATTCTAGTTAGCTCTGTTTTTTTGTAAATTCTTTCCAATGTGTCAAGTAATTATCTTTTTGTTTTCTCATGATTTGGTTGTGTCTAATTGTTTTGCTGTCTTGGAGCTATGTGAGGTCTGTTTGTGTTTGTGAAGTCCAAGGAGTCCAAGGACCAACTTGCTTAGGGGTCTCTTCTCCAGGTTAATGTATCTGTAGCTGATGACTTTGTTATGGAAGTTTTGGTTAATCGCTTCCTTTTAGGTAGTCTTTAATAGTTGATTCTCAGATTTGTATTTGATCATGTATATGTTTTTGCTGTTTGTTCTATGTTATAGAGCCAAAAAGATTGGAGAAGTAGTTAATCCATACATCTCTGTTTACATCTCTGTTTTTTAATAGATAACTCTTCCTGTTGTTGTTAGATTCTATGGATTCTTCAATTACATTGAGTTGATTTCGACGTGCTTTTCCTTCGTTTTCCATAGTATATTTCTGTATTGTTTTAGGAATTCACCATAGTGAAGGCGTAGGCTCAGGTTTTCTGGGTCTCTATGTTTTTGGTTTGATAGGTTTCTCAATTTCTTTCTTAGGTTTTTGCATTCTTCACCAAACCATTTATCTCTTTTTTCCCCCATCCATGTCCCTCCCTCTCACACTCAGTCCCTTTCTCGCTATCCCTCAACCCCTCCATCTCCCTCCCTCTCACGCTCAGTCCCTTTCTCGCTCTCCCTCAACCCCTCCATCTCCCTCCCTCTCACGCTCAGTCCCTTTCTCGCTCTCCCTCAACCCCTCCATCTCCCTCCCTCTCACGCTCAGTCCCTTTCTCGTTCTCTCCCTCCCTCTCATGCTCAGTCCCTTTCTCGTTCTCCCTCTACCCCTCCATCTCCCTCCCTCTCACGCTCAGTCCCTTTCTCGCTCTCCCTCTACCCCTCCAACTCCCTCCCTCTCACACTCATTCCCTCTCACCCCCCCCCTCCCTTTCTCTATGACACTTCTTCACATAAGCTCCCTATCTCCACCACTCTAGAACCATGGAACCAGGAACCACTAACTGACTAGCAGTAGTGAAGAACGAACATGACCCCTTCTACTTCCCCTGCCAGGGATTCTGATGTGTCGTTAAACTGTGGAAGTCGGCAAAGAAACATCAACATTAATTCCTCCGCTAAATGATCCTGCTGAATAATGTATGAGAGAGGTTACAACGATATGTAGAGCCCCCCCCTTCCACCTTTGTCAGCCTAATTGCTCTTGCTATCCGCCATTCAAGCGCCTCAGAAGTCTACTGCCGATGAATACTGCCAGACAGACATGGCTAGGCCTACTATCAGGCAATAGTGTTACCGGAGCCTTGTATCAAAGGCTGCCCTGGCTGGGAAGGATCCCTCTACATTAGCACGGGGACTTCAAAGGAAAGTACTGAGGTATTCACACAGATCTGAGGGCCCTTGTCTGAAAGTGGGCATAATGCTCTGCTTGGTGTAAACACACAGATACACACTTAGAAATATAATTAATTCTACATTTTAATTTTACACTTTGGTCATTTAATAGACACTCTTATCCAGGGGGACTTACAGTCAGTGCATTCAACTAAGGTAGATAAACAACCACATATGACAGTCAAAGCCAGTAAAAGGTTCCTGGGAGAATGGCGTTGTGGTTGAAGTGTTCTGGTGGTTGTCAGACAACTTTGAACATGATCACTGCCAGTTGAATTCTTATTCTATGGACACACACACACACACACACACACACACACACACACACACACACACACACACACACACACACACACACACACACACACACACACACACACACACACACACACACACACACACACACACACACACACACACACACACACACAAAGGTCTCTCAGGCGTAAGTAGGAGTGGGCATAATGTACAGCTTAAAGGTGCTCTGGGTGGCAGTGTAAACCATAACACACAGTTACCGAGTAGGAATTCTTATTCTAACAATAAGGGATGAATGATGAATAACACACACAGCTTTCCACACACCTTTTCTCCTACCTTGGTCGGGCAGCTGGCAGACGTTGGGGGGCACGGTCATATTGAGCACATCGTTGACAGCCGTGTCTATGTAGTGGCCTCTCTGGACGTCGTGCTCACTGTCCGTCTGGTCGCTCTCCTCGTGCCCGCTGTCCTTCAGACTATTGCCCTCCAGGTCCTTGAATGTCGATGTGCTACCGAGGGAAGGAGGGAGGGAGAGGAGGAGAGAATGTTGATTTCCTGTCACAACTCCTTTCTCCTTCAGCACCTCTCCCCCTCCATCTCTCTCTTTGTAGATCTATTTTTTTGCTTTTCTTTCTTTTCTTTATTACATTTTTCTCAATCTTTTCCCCTTTTCACTATTTCCTCCTTGACTGCTAAATGAACGTGTCTCTCTGCATCCCTCGCTCTCACACAGCTCTCGAGGCACTGGGAACGTTGACACAAGGAGAGAGATGGTAGGCATCTTCAGGAGGACTCCTCTTAACTCTGGCCTCAGCTGTATAAAGGGCACAACTTCACAGCCGTCCACATTTTATTAGTGTAGGGAACAGAACCTTGCTACTCCTGCAGTAGTCGGAGGGTGGTGATTGTGATGTTGGTGGTGGAGGCACAGATAAACTCTGTTGGGGCTTTTTGGGATTAAGAGGCCATTTTTTTACTGGGCTGATAGCGGAGCACAGAGGCTGCAGGCTGTTTCTAAAAGGGACAGCGTGGGGGCCGATGCACTGACTTCAAGGGCATCGCTAGTGTGAACCGTTGTGACTTTAAAGACCCGCTCTGGGTATTGACTGAGGTTTTTATCATTTAAATTGATGAGATTATTACATACCCATTGATTCATTAAGAATATCACTTGTAAACGAGAGAAGAAAAGAGAAGGAAAGAGAAGGCCCATCCCTCAGCTTTATAGCAAACCAAGTGTCATAGCTGCCGTTGTGTTGTTTTTCAAAAAAAGGAGTGGGCCTTTAAAATGGGATGCAATCAATCACTCTCTACTGTTCAATCAAAGGGGTATAGAAAATGCTATGTGCACATACAGTTTGTGCACAGATTGCATCTGTCTTGTTTGGGGCTTACAGCCAATAGAGGCAGGGGAGAAAGGCCATCAGCAGCAGTATAGTACATGCATGAATTCCATTCATTTGATTGCCAGCCCATTGGAACAAATTGTGCGAGGCAAACAAGACTGGTATTGAGGGAGGGGGTGAATGTATACTTGTACATGTAGCAGAGTGAGAGAGGAAGGAGAAGAGAAGGAAAGAGAAGGAAAGAGAAGAGAAGGAAAGAGAAGATAAGGAAAGAGAATAGAAGGAAAGAAGGAAAGAAAGAGAAGAGAAGAGAATGAAAGAGAAGGAAATGAAAGAGAAGAGAAGGAAAGACAAGAGAAGAGAAGTAAATAGAAGAGAAGGAAATAGAGGAGAAGGAAAGAGAAGAGAAGAGAAGGAACGAGGAGAGAAGCAAAGGGAAGGAAAGAGAAGAGAAGGAAGTAGAAGAGAAGGGAAGAGAAGGAAATAGAAGAGAAGGAACGAGGAGAGAAGCAAAGAGAAGGAAGTAGAAGAGAAGAGAAGGAAATAGAAGAGAAGAGAAGGAAATAGGAGAGGGAACGAGGAGAAAAGCAAAGAGAAGGAAAGAGAAGAGAAGAGAAGTAGAAGAGAAGGGAAGAGAAGAGAAGGAAAGAGAAGAGAAGGAAGTAGAAGAGAAGGGAAGGGAAGAGAAGGAAATATAATGAAAGAGAAGGAAAGAGAAGAGAATGAAATAGAAGAGAAGGAAAGAGAAGAGAAGGGAAGAGAAGAGAGAAGGAAAGAAAAGAGAAGAGAAAAGAGAAAAGAAATAGTAGCAGCAGCAGTTCCCTTCTTTCCTGTGAGAAGCCTGCCTGGGAAAAGGAGAGAGAGAGGGAGTGCAGTGGTGGTAATGATGGCTCTACATCTCTCTGATGTTATCAGTGTTATGGCATCTGTCCCAGACCACAGGCCCACATGCTCCTAGGGGGGGATAACTTTGTAGTGTGCTGCAGAGGCGCCTCTCAGGCGCTTTGTTTACATAAACACAGGGAATCTCAAATGGGGATGGGCTCAATCAAAGGGAAGTTGGAATGTTCCATAGCTGCAGGTAGAAAGGGGGAATTATAGTCCTGCCCCCCCCCCCCCCGAATCGCTGCAGGCCGTTATTAGGGTTGTCTACACTACCACCCTCAGAACCACTAACTCCCCTAATATCCTGCTTCAGGTGGACTCAGGAATGCACTCTTACTAATACCTCACAAAGACAACACTTGTGCTCGGCTCAATGTTCTCAAAATGGCAGACATATTAACTTCATTATTGGTACTTTCGTAACAGCATTGAGCTGATATATTTTTATACACTGAGATCTAACTGTGCTGCGAACCTCTTGCAGTATTGAAATCACTTTCCTGGCAAAAATGTTATTTGATTTCTTTAATTTTATTTATTGTGATGTGTAAGTTGTTTTAAGAGCCGCGATTTAGCAGGAGTTTTTCATAATTGCTTACTGTGCAAGATGGATAATTGTTTTTTAAATGGAATGGGTAGAATTATTCATGATGTGAAGATAGAGAGTCATAAAGGTGACCTAACAGAACAGGGAGGGAACATTTTAGAGTTTAATTCCAAATTATATTCTTGATTCTGTCAATTTGTATCGAATACACAGAACAAACACTGATTTTAACAACATGCGCACTCATGCATTTGCAGCCAAAACCATTAGACAATTATGGATCACAATGATTGATAGCGAAAATCATAAAATGTTCTAATCGAGAAGTACCTTTTGATAAGGTGTGCTCGGCTGTTTACGTAGCTGGAGTCGATATAGTTCTCCGTCTATAACAGAAGATTGGGGGAGGAGGGGGAAGAGGAGAAAGAGGGGGAAGAGGGGGGAGGGAGAAAAAACACAGAAGAGATGCATTTAATTACGTAGGGAACCAAATAATGTTACACCGGTAATTGCCTTTCAATATACATTTTATTTTACACAAAGGGCTGGTGAGCGAGCCTCTGCTTTCAAAGGCAGAAACCATTCTCTTTCAAAGCACACCCAGGGAGACAGGGAGAGAGAAAGGCAGACTAGGAGCTGAGAGAGCTGAGGAAAGTGCTGCAGTGAGCAGGGCCTCTCCTCCCTCCCACCCTGCTTACATCCTCTCCCTCCCTCCGTCAGACCACAGTCTTCAAAATGGGATCATTAGGGAGGACAGTGCATCACGCAGAGAGATAGAGAGAGGAGGAAGAGAAGTTTCCCTTTTTTCTCCTCTCTAGATCTCTCTCTTTCTCCTCAACCAATTTTGAGCAGATTGGAATCTATAAATATTAAATAAATAAAAGTGTGGAAAGAAGAAATTAAGAGCGTACCAGGGGGAATCTTAACTTTCGGCAATAGCAGATAAAAATCCAGCACGGAAGAATCTGCATATGATGGATCTCTGACCCACATAGTTCCAAGGCATCATGCGTTTAACTTTTTAACTTCACACATATTTATAGAAAGAGGTTGAGGGAGAGGGGAGCTCTGACAGTGGAGAGAGAGGACGTTGAGGCATCCCCTTGTGTCTGCTGAGAATCTACTCAGTAAAAGGAATCCAGCATTCAACATAAAAAATCTAATCCCCCAACATTTATAGAGGACTGTTGTAGTGAGTTAGAGAGGAGAGTACTGACAGGGGAGAGAGGGGACATTGAACAGGTAGTCTTTTGTGCTTGGCCAACATCCACTCACATCCAGATAACATGTCAAGGGGGTATCAAAGGCACTCTCAAAGGACATCCCCAGGGGTCCCATAAAAAACTCCATGACCTGACCCTTTCAACAGACTTTGATAATATGCAATTGTTTTCCTGTGGGAAGAGGGAGAAATTCCTCTCATGGACTCATTACATCCCAGATAAAGGGATAGAGAGACCGAGTCAATGGCTCCCAACCGGTGAGGAAGTGTTACTTCTCAAACATCCTGAAAAAAAGAGTCACCCCTAGATGAACGAGGTTAATGCAGGCGGTGGAGCGAACTCACTGATTATCAATTGAGGGACACTTCTTGCCGGCTCGGCCCTGCTGTTCACGGGAGCAGGGAGCCGTGTGCAACGGTGAGGCAGTGAGGCAGCAACGCAGGGTGACCAAACAGATTTGGATTAAAAATGGCACTTGAGTTTTGCTTTCACCATGTTAGACGGTGAAACCTAATCCCCACCATCTCCAGTTGAACCTGTGTAGGTTGAGGCAGAAACCACAGAAGAGAGAGAGAGGCTTTTGATGGTCTTTATTGAGACATCCTGACTGACTTAAAAACACCCCATCAAACGTGCCCCCACCCTTCATTAGAAAGCAAAGAGAGAGAGGGGGGGGGGGGGGTAATGTTACCTGTGGGAAATAGCACCCTGTGACCCAAAATGTTTTATTTATTTTTTATTTAACTAGGCAAGTCAGTTAAGAACAAATTCTTATTTACAATGACAACCTAGGAACAGTGGGTTAGCTGCCTTGTTCAGGGGTAGAACAACAGATGTTTACCATGTCATCTTGGGGATTCGATCTAGCAACCTTTCGGTTACTGGCCCAACGCTCTAACCACTAGGCCACCTGCCGCCCCAAAATAGCACCCTGTGACCCTGTTGTGGTCTTTGAAACAATGGAACAGCTCGTTAATGCTAGGTAAATGCATGTGTCTGTGTTTGTTTTACTCTTTGCTAACCCTGGAATTATCTCCCTGAGCTTCAAATACAAACACAATACAAGCATTATCATAAATATCATAAAGGTATCAGCGCTAGCATTGTTCTTAGAGGAACTCCCATGCTTTAACAAAGTACTGTATTTTAGTTCACAGAAGTGTAAAGTAAGTAAGTAGCCTTGTCTTGTGTGAGCCAGAACAGCTCATAGGCCAGGAGCCTATCTCCTGTTTCTGTTGCATGAGTCAGCTGGATGTACAAGTAAACCCCCTGAACAGGACACTAGTCTATCACAAGGCCTTACCCCCAATCTATCTCCTTGATGCTAAATGCCAAACAGAGACACATCAGGTACCATTTTTATCGTGTTTGGTATGACTCATTCAGGGATTGAACTCGCAACCTTACAATCTCAGGGCAGAGGCCACTAATTGCAGACCGCAAATTAGGGGGATTTTCTTATATCGGCATTTCTTGATATCACGTTACATCCATTGATGCTCACCATTTGTCCGTGGACTTTTCTTTCGCGTAGGGCACAGCAGTTGTAGACAACTGTAGCGTTGTAGCTAAGCCTAACCCTAACCCTTTGCCTAACCTTAACCTCATTCTGTTAACATGCCACGCTAATTTGTAATGCTAACCTGCTATGTAACCAGATCATCTGTGTCGAGAAACAATCAGTCTCATAACCCCTGAACCAGCCGATGGCAGGTATCAATGAGTGTTTCCTGATATCAGGCAACACCCTCATAAAGTAACACCCCAAATTGTGGTCTGCAATTACACCAGTTGGTGTAATTAAGTTGGTGGCATCTTAATTGGGGAGAACAGGCTCATAGTAATGACTGGAGTGTAAACGCGGGCCACAATTTAGGGTGTTTCTTTATGTGGGTGTTGGGTTCCAGGTAAAACCCTTTCCACAGAGGGTTCTACATGCAACCAAAAAGGGTTGTACCTGGAAACAAAAAGGGTTCCACCTGGAACCAAATAGGGTTATCCTACAGGGACAGCTGAAGAACACTTTTGGAACTATTTTTTCTAAGAATGTACAACAGGTTTATTTAATTCATTAGTTAGTTCATTAGTTAGTTCATTAGTTAAATAGAAAAGTAGTGGAGGTCACTCAACCAATGTGAGTAAAGGTGCAACCATTACATTGGATAGGGCACAATGCTCGCTCACCATACATTTTTTATTTATTTAAACAACTATTAAAAGCTTAGGTCATTTAAAAATTATCTGAAAACTAAGCATCTCAATAAATAACACAAAGATATGTAAAATCAGGTACTGACAAATTCCAGTCTGAAGTTATGCTTTGAAATAATTTCCCAGGTGTTTTTTGTCACACTCCCTTAACGAGTCCTTGTGTATCAGAGATGGAAACAGAAGAGGCACGTACGTGTTTCTGGGAGTCGTAGCTTTCAGGAATGGGGTCATAATATTTAGCTTAAACCATTCAAATTCTAGAGCCACATTCATATGAAGACAAAATGATCAACATGCCACATAGGTGCAAGAAACCTTGAGGAACCACACTATAGACAACCAAAATAGTGCTCCTCAATTTGGAACTGAAATTTTGATTTTGGCAGGGATTATTTTGCAGACTTTAATTCATTTTCATAATTCAACCACCAGTCTAAATTAGTAAACGGGTCGGTTCTGGCCCGCAGGCCGCCAGTTGAATAGCCCTGGTGTACTACAATGGTTAATTGTACACCAATGTAAGCCATAGTTATTATTGTGGGTTAAATGTCTTGTTTATTCCACCGCCTCTGTCTAGTAGACTAGGCCTGCCAAAATACCTTCAATCACAGGCCAAATAAGGCCATTGTTTGTCGTCTCACCTCCACGCTGGCTAATTACCTCTGTAGCGAGATAATATTGTAATTAGCGAAGACGGCAGGGCAGGCGGCCTCCTGATTGAGATTTGAGAGATGACGATGCATCTGGACGCACTGAAGGTTAGTGGTTAGCTGCGGCGGGCCGCTTTTTCCCCTCCGTCTAATTAAACTTTAACTCATTGTTATCAAGGAGATAATTAGTAAAAAGCCATTTTAATTAACATTTTATTAGCTGCCCCTAATTCAGTGCGCACCATGGCGTGTTTGCTCGACAAGCAGTGGATAGAGAACAAAACTCCTTTGTTCCTGTCCGGCTTGACTCCATTAATATCAAACGTAATTGTGTGTCTGCAATTATTTTTGCTAGTCTTACCGAGTTTGGACTTGTATGCACTGTATGTAGATATATAAATATATATCATGTGTTTTTTTGGTGTAGCGCGCCACCTGTGCTCCACTTCGGTCCCAGTGAGCACTCATTAAAATGTCTTGATCTCCATCTAGCCCGGGCATTCAGTGAGAAGCTAATGAACATGTATGGTGGGAGTAACAAGGGGAAAACTTTATTAAAGAGATACACATTTCCTGATGAATCTTACTCTGGATCGAGCCCTGTAATTGGTTTGGAATAGCAAACACGGCATTGAATGTAGTCCAGAAAGGAGTGGTGGAGCGTAGTCCCGAGAGGAGTGGTGGAGCGTAGTCCCGAGAGGAGTGGTGGAGTGTAGTCCCGAGAGGAGTGGTGGAGCGTAGTCCCGAGAGGGGTGGTGGAGGGTAGTCCCGAGAGGAGTGGTGGAGTGTAGTCCCGAGAGGGGTGGTGGAGCGTAGTCCCGAGAGGAGTGGTGGAGCGTAGTCCCAAGAGGAGTGGTGGAGCGTAGTCCCGAGAGGAGTGGTGGACGGTAGTCCCGAGAGGGGTGGTGGACGGTAGTCCCGAGAGGGGTGGTGGACGGTAGTCCCGAGAGGGGTGGTGGTGGGTAGTCCCGAGAGGAGTGGTGGAGTGTAGTCCAGAGGAGTGGTGGAGTGTAGTCCAGAGGAGTGGTGGAGTGTAGTCCTGAGAGGGGTGGTAGAGGGTAGTCCAGAGGAGTGGTGGAGTGTAGTCCCGAGAGGGGTGGTGGAGGGTAGTCCCAAGAGGAGTGGTGGAGTGTAGTCCCGAGAGAGGTGGTGCAGGGTAGTCCTGAGAGGGGTGGTAGAGGGTAGTCCAGAGGAGTGGTGGAGTGTAGTCCCGAGAGGGGTGGTAGAGGGTAGTCCCTAGAGTAGAGGTGGAGTGTAGTCCCGAGAGGGGTGGTGGAGGGTAGTCCCGAGAGGGGTGGTGGAGGGTAGTCCCTAGAGTAGAGGTGGAGTGTAGTCACGAAAGGGGTGGTGGAGGGTAGTCCCTAGAGGAGTGGTGGAGTGTAGTCCTGAGAGAGGTGGTGGAGTGTAGTCCCTAGATGAGTGGTGGAGTGTAGTCCCTAGAGGAGCGGCGGAGGGTAGTCCCGAGAGGAGTGGTGGAGGGTAGTCCCTAGAGGAGTGGTGGAGTGTAGTCCTGAGAGGAGTGGTGGAGGGTAGTCCCTAGAGGAGTGGTGGAGTGTAGTCCTGAGAGGAGTGGTGGAGAGAGGGATGATACTTAGGCTCTATGGTGGGCTACGTCATAAAGACTGCATTTCCCAAAATGCACTGCTTAGTGTTCACCACAAGTCATGTCATCGTAACCCCTTAAAAGAGTGGTATTCCATTTTTTTATTGTTATTATTATTTGTATGGGACAATATAAAATGTTTGTGAGAAAGATAATTTAAAAAAATACCATTTTATTGAGTAAATATATTTATTGGTTTCTTTTCATTTTGATTAAAGATGAAAATGCAATGAATTTAAGGTTATTTGTTGACGTAAATATAGACATGTCCTGATTTTAAGGTTGTCATTAGATTTGGGATGAAAATGTAAATAATAATGTGGTCCCCAGAAATTCTGGTGGAATAAATGCGGTCCCCAGAAATGAGTTATTCTAGGTCTTCTGCCCTCAAAATGATTTGATCTGTCAGTCAACTGTACACTAAAACAGCTTACATGGACCCGTGCTCCCCCAAGGGACTCTATTCATCAGAACAATCAGTGGCAATAAAGTGAGTGCATCCCCACTGGCACAGATGTCAGTTCAACGTCTATGTGTGATTTACATCTGGTTGAGTTGTCAACTAACATGAATTCAACATGAAATCAATAAAACATTTATTGAGGTTGAAAGTTAAAATGATGAACTTCCTTTTCTTTGATTCCTTTTTGCAAATGCAATCAGTTTCCCACATTGATACAATATCACCGCATGGAATTTTGTTGAAATGACATGGAAAAAATGTTGATTCAGTGGGTTTCCTCTATTATCACATAGGCAAACACAAAACAGAAAGGTGCACAACCGTGCCTAGTGCATTGATAAGGAGGCACTCTGGAGAGGGTCGCTCTGAGGGTGAAAACAGACAGATACATTAGCAGGGTGGCTTCCTGTAAAGAAATGTACCGTCCGCCCCCGTCCACCTCTACCTACTGTAGATGACCGCCTTTCAAAATCCAGAGGAGAACATGTCAATATTTCTTGCTCTGAGGTTGAGTTTCAGGCCGATGGAGGATGAGGAGAGGCCCGCTTAACTACCGCGAGGCCACCGCAAATGATACTTAATCAGGTTGGATAATGTGTTGTTGTGATCTGAGTGGCCCCAGTTTGACGACCGGAGTTACTCTATCCCCGTAATTATTGTCCTATTTCGTCTGGAGAAGAGGAGGACAGGAGGTTTACAGCGTTTTGGGGAGTTAAACAAAAGGGGGACATTTTTCTGTTGCCGTGTGACTGATAGGTGGTGTCATAGTGAAAGGGGAGATGGAGGGAGGGAATGAGGGAGGAGGGAGATAGAGAAGACTCCTTGGGGGTAAAGTGTCACCTATCTCCTAGCCCTCTAGCTCCAGCCCTAAAGGCCTCCACATTTCTCCTCTCTTCCTCCCTCGATTCCTCCCGTGAAAGGGGCACTAGTGGGATCCTCCTCTGGCACTAGTGGGATCCTCCTCTTACTCCCTCAGCAGAGAGAGGAAATGCAATCTCCCCGCTTAGTAGCTGCCGTGAGATTTGATTTGTCTTCCTTCCCAGTGTGACAATTGGTTCCATAGTACGAATGCAAGTGTATTCATTGTATATGGGGGTGAGAGAGAGAGAGAGAGAGAGAGAGAGAGAGAGAGAGAGAGAGAGAGAGAGAGAGAGAGAGAGAGAGAGAGAGAGAGAGAGAGAGAGAGAGAGAGAGAGAGAGAGAGAGAGAGAGAGAGACGGGTTGGGAGCAGACTAACACCAGGCCAGTTCAGAAGGTGTCAGGAAAATAGAAAAAAGAGATAACAGATGATAGAAATCTTGTCACACCACCTCCTCAGCAATTTCTGTTTTTTTTATTTTTTTATCACTGCCGAGTACCGATACATCAACCAATGCAATTAGCATTTACACAAGGGAGGGATGCAAAAAAAAAAGTGGACTAATTGAAGCACCACACTTTCGCCGCAAATTATTAATTATTGTGCCGTGTCCTTGTTTTCGGCGCTGTAGATAAAATGGCCATTAGTTTGCCATTTAATTCCTTTCAGAAGAGCGAAACCCTTAACTCAAATGACTAAAACCTTGCTGGGACTTGGTTGTAATGGGGAGTTGAGTGAGTGGTGATAAATAAAAATGTGGCAGTGAGGTCTGGAAAGAGGAGCGCTCCATGTCTGTCATGGATGCAGGCCTCTAATCCTGTCAAGTTGTTGTGCAGACACACTCGGCCGAGGCTGTATCACTTTAGTGAGTCACACAGCCTCTGGCTGCACCATTCCTTCTACACTACATCTATAAATAAGAAAATAGTCCACAACATCATCAACGTAGAAAAAACATGAACTTCCTCAATTAAAACGGATTGATGGCGTTCCATCAGGCTTATTTTCACGCCTGATTTGGTCCTTCACACTCTCGGTCTGCAGTCTCAGTGTTGACTCATCTTATAGCAGGGCTTACTCATAGGGTCCCTTGAGTCCCGGGAAGGACATTTTGTTTATATCCTCTTCCGCAGGAAGGGGACAGCTAGTAGGGATCAGTGAGAGAGAGGGGTGCGTGTGTGTGTGTGTGTGTGTGTGTGTGTGTGTGTGTGTGTGTGTGTGTGTGTGTGTGTGTGTGTGTGTGTGTGTGTGTGTGTGTGTGTGTGTGTGTGTGTGTGTGTGTGTGTGTGTGTGTGTGTGTGTGTGTGTGTGTGTGTGTGTGTGTGTGTGTGTATGTGTGTGTGCGTATGGTTATGGTTGTGCAGCCTCTCATCCTACACCCTGCTCTTGCACATCCTGATCGTGAAAATAAATACTCACCCTTAAGCCTCTCACACTCTCTCTGTCACGCAAGTCTCTCTCTCTCTTCCCCTCTCCAAAAAATGCTGCTCTGACAAACTCTGATTTGCATGCCTGTTTTGCCGCCCCCGCCACCACTGCTACTGCTGACGCCACAACAGACCTGCTACTGTAGAACCCCTAACCAGCTCAGATTTGCTCTGTGTGGCACTACCCATGATAACACACCAGACCACCATAGCACCTGGTAGGAGTGGGAGTTATGCAGTGTTTACCAACGAGAGAGGGTGGAAACGCTCATCTAGATTGTATGGGTTGCTAATATCCCGCCTTTACCACACACACACACACGGACACACACTTAGAATTTCCTATTGATGCTGTACCATTTTCTAGGCTATAGATTTCCCTCTTCCGTCAGAGAACCCCGGCCCCCTCAGGGAAGCTCAACAGGGGGGAAAGATCGCCTGAGGCACCACACCCATGGAACTAGTGGATGAGACTACACATTCTCTTTCTGAAGTCTGCCATATGATGAATACAAGGGTTAGAGTTGTTACCATTTAATGTCAACCAGCAAATTGAAATTACGGCCAATCTATGGTAACAAGAGGGCACGTCTGACAAATAACCTGCCACGTCCTCCACATCATTTCACTTCATCACCTGTCAATTCAGCCCCCAAAATCAAATTGCTCCAATTGGGAATCAATCTTATTATGAAAGTGAGCGAGGAGGGAATGTAGTAATGGCTTTCTGAAAGCTGAGCTAAGAAATGCAGTTTCCCAGTTCTTTGTGTCAGCAGGCACTGTGGTAGTGCTACTATGTTCACACATAGAGACTGTGTCCCAAACTGTACTATATTCCCTATATAGTGCACTACTTTTGACCATGGCCCATAGGGCTCTTGTCATAAGTAATTCACTATGTAGGGAATAGGGTGCCATTTGGGGCACAACCACAGAAAAGCATTGGCAGACTAAGAGTGAATCAAACACAGGACTGACCTTGACCACATGTTGTGGTGTCGTCGGCATTGTTTTGACCCAACTATACAACCGGTCTACCAAGGGAGGAAGCACAATGAAACAGATATGTCAACACAATACTCCTACTTCCTGGTTCAAGTCTTTCTCTATTTCAGACCTTTCTCTCTGCGTTCCTGTGTGACACAGAATATTGTTTGAAAACAATCGCCAACTGTTCATTCTAATAAATTGAGGAAAATAAAAGATGAGGGGGTGTGGATACATCTGTGGTGAGAGGGAGAGAGAGAGAGAGAGAAAGAGAGAGAGAGAGACAGAGACAGAGGAGAGAAAGACAGTGAGAGACAGAGAGAGAGAGAGAGAGAGAGAGAGAGGCTTGCCCTTTGATCCTGTGATAGTGTAAAGCCTCAATAGCCATCCCAGGCTATAACATCCCAGTCAGGCCTGTATAAGCTTGGTCTCCTTCGGCTCCATTTGTGTGCAAGTGAGTGGAGATGTGATTAATTATACATACATTAATAGCAAAAGTATGAATAATTCATGAGGTCGTCAAACGTCAAAGCTACTTTCCCTCCCTTTCAGCGTGATGAAAAGATTTTTAATAATAGACCCCCGTCCAGAAGTCTGTTGCTGCATTCCAGAGGACGGGGCTGAGAGTGTTTGTTTCAGCCTGATCTTGTTGTTGTCTTACTAGAGAGAAGCATTGTTCTAGCCCACCGCACCCAGTCAGAGAGAGTTGGAGAGGAGTGGAATAGCACCTGTGTTGTGCTTTGTCCGTGTATCTGCCTTTGTGGTAAAATGCAAATGAGACGAAGACAATGTATCCACTGAGTAGCAGGTTACCAGTGTAACATCACGTTCAGTAGAGTCATGCCATTGACATAGAGAGCAGGGAGGATGGGGAACCGTGGTTACATTTGAGACTTGTGTGTGTCAAGTGTGTTAAGAAAATAAGTGTGTGTGCGTGTTTGTGTGTGCTGTTGGGTGTGTGTGTGTGTGTATGTTTGTGTGTCAGCGTGTGCCTTTTTTCAAGCTATCTATTATGCCCGTCTGTCTTGAGCGAAATCCTGAAGGAACGGGTCGAGATTGAGATTTGGGGTTTTACATACTAAAAATGGGAAGGAGAAAAACTTGGCTATCACGTACTAGCTTTTTCAAAGGGATGAATCAGCTTGCTTTTCTCTTAAGCCTGTGGAACCTAATCAAACTCAAATAGAGGGAACTTCCCCTGAGGCAGTCCCAGGGGATTTCCCTTCATTTGGAAGTCAGGACAGAAAAAATAAGGAAAAATCGAAATAAAATCACACTCTCATCCCAAAACCTGTCATCTGAGACAGGTGGACAGGTACATCGGAATTCCCTGAACAGGCCCTGGAATTCCAAAAATACCTGGAATTAGAAGAATGGTGGAAGTTGGAACGTTTAATCGGAATGTGTAATCCACGCAGATTTACCAAATGTCCAGTTCTTTCGGCGATAGGTATGAAACTGGTGTTGCTACCAGCCATTTTAGCTTTCCAAGTGAATTAACCTAACGAGGATTTCGAAGGACTTCTTCTCAATTGTGGCCTCTATCTGTTCACCAATGTAACAGGGGAGAGGGGAGACTAATTTAATGTACTCATAATTCCCACCGCTTTTACTGAATGTTCCTTCCCTTTCACTAAATCCAAATCTCAAATAGGAGCAGCTCTGCAGCATCTCGCCCACATTCTTAGCTAATAATCCTACATACTTATTAGTGGCACTGGTAGTAGGCTGAACTTTAATGAGTAGGCTGTGCTCATTTACACTTTAATACAAATACACAGTATAGTAGGATATATTGTAGGATAGAGTATCACTGAGTACAGTATATAAATATGATTCACAGTACAGCTGTGTGCCGCAGGATGGCGAACGACCCAAACCTTGAATTATTGTACGTAATTAAATGATTGAATAAACATTTTCCTATGACATAACATTTGACATCTCCGGGTCCTAGCGGGTGTACAGAGAGCTATCAATCCAGGACAGTGCACCACAGTGACCACATGACACAAGGGGCTATGTTTTCTCCAAAAATATCTGATGTACCTCAAGGGGATATGTTTTCCCCCAACATATCTGATGTACCTCAAGAGGCTATGTTTTCCACCAAAATATCTAGCAGGCAGACGGCTGCTGTGTTGGGTTGTCGTTACATATTCCATAATAAAGGTCTCTCACTCTCATTCTCTCTGGTCCCCGTCTTCATCAGAATGACAAGGCATCTTTCCAGACATTTTTGTTGGATGAAGATTTGCGGCAGCTCATTACAGACTAGGATGCTCGGCGAGCGGATGCACTCTGAGATGGATTGAGTGGGTCGTGTTATTGACATGCTTTAATCTGACACTGAATAAGGAATGAGTCACACAAACACACTAGTCACGCGTACACACGTACACACGTACACACGCACACACACACACACACACACACACACACACACACACACACACACACACACACACACACACACACACACACACACACACACACACACACACACACACACACACACACACACACACACACACACACACACACACACACACACACACACTGCCTCCAGACAAGGCAGAGAGAGCCAGTCTGGCAAATAGGGGAGGCAGCAGCCGACTGGGATACAGGTGGAACTTCATCAGTGCTCATTAATCCTGCTTGCCCTGAATACTCACTCAAACAAGTCATGTTTACACACTGGGCTTGGGATGGCCATTGTGGCGAGACGGGTGGTGGGGGTGGACACTAGCCAGGGTGTGTGTGCAGGGGTTAAGAGGCTCATATACATACATACACACACACACACAGACGTGTAAACCTATACAGTGGGGCAAAAAAGTATTTAGTCAGCCACCAATTGTGCAAGTTCTCCCACTTAAAAATATGAGAGAGGCCTGTAATTTCCATCATATGTCCACTTCAACTATGACAGACAAAATGAGAAAAAAAAATCCAGAAAATCACATTGTAGGATTTTTTATGAATTTATTTGCAAATTATGGTGGAAAATAAGTATTTGGTCACCTACAAACAAGCAATATTTCAGACCTGTAGCTTCTTCTTTAAGAGGCTCCTCTGTTCTCCACTCGTTACCTGTATTAATGGCACCTGTTTGAACCTGTTATCAGTATAAAAGACACCTGTCCACAACCTCAAACAGTCACACTCCAAACTCCACTATGGCCAAGAGCAAAGAGCTGTCAAAGGACACCAGAAACAAAATTATAGACCTGCACCAGGCTGGGAAGCCTGAATCTGCAATAGGTAAGCAACTTGGTTTGAAGAAATCAACTGTGGGAGCAATTATTAGGAAATGGAAGACATACAAGACCGCTGATAATCTCCCTTGATCTGGGGCTCCACGCAAGATCTCACCCCGTTGGGTCAAAATGATCACAAGAACGGTGAGCAAAAATCCCAGAACCACATGGGGGGACCTAGTGAATGACCTGCAGAGAGCTGGGACCAAAGTAACAAAGCCTACCATCAGTAACAGACTACGCCGCCAGGGACTCAAATCCTGCAGTGCCAGACGTGTCCCCCTGCTTAAGCCAGTACATGTCCAGGCCCGTCTGAAGTTTGCTAGAGAGCATTTGGATGATCTAGAAGAAGATTGGGAGAATGTCATATGGTCAGATGAAACCAAAATATAACTTTCTGGTAAAAACTCAATTCGTCGTGTTTGGAGGACCAGGAATGCTGAGTTGCATCCAAAGAACACCATACCTACTGTGAAGCATGGGGGTGGAAACATCATACTTTGGGGCGTTGTCTGTAAAGGGAACAGGACGACTGATCCGTGTAAAGGAAAGAATGAATGGGGCCATGTATCGTGAGATTTTGAGTGAAAACCTCCTTCCATCAGCAAGGGCATTGAAGATGAAATGTGCCTGGGTCTTTCCGCATGACAATGACCCCAAACACCCCGCCCTGGCAACGAAGGAGTGGCTTCGTAAGAAGCATTTCAAGGTCCTGGAGTGGCCTAGCCAGTCTCCAGATCTCAACCCCATAGAAAATCTTTGGAGGGAGTTGAAAGTCCGTTTTGCCCAGCAACAGCCCCAAAACATCACTTCTCTAGAGGAGATCTGCATGGAGGAATGGGCCAAAATACCAGCAACAGTGTGTGAAAACCTTGTGAAGACTTACAGAAAACATTTGACCTCTGTCATTGCCAACAAAGGGGATTTAACAAAGTATTGAGATAAACTTTTGTTATTGACCAAATACTTATTTTCCACCATAATTTGCAAATAAATTCATTAAAAATCCTAAAATGTGATTTTCTGGATTTCTTTTTCTTATTTTGTCTGTCATAGTTGAAGTGTACCTATGATTAAAATTACAGGCCTCTCTCATCTTTTAAGTGGGAGAACTTGCACAATTGATGGCTGACTAAAAACTTTTTTTCCCCACTGTACACACACACATTCTCATTCACTCACTCCCATCCCAATCCAACGACCACACATGCACACACACACACACACACACACACACACACACACACACACACACACACACACACACACACACACACACACACACACACACACACACACACACACACACACACACACACACACACACACACACACACACACACACACACACACACACACACACACACACACACACACACACACACACAGTACCTGTATACACTGGTTGTGCAGCACCACTACTGATGCACTTTCCTGTCTCACAAATGAGAACCTCTATCTAGCTATCTCCTCACATCACCCCCTTTTTGTATGAAGCCCCTAAATAAGATCTAGTGCAACCAATTACCTACATAATTTGTTAAATAAAGGTCTCATGATCTGTCACATGATCTCATACACCTGTTCTGAAAGGCGCCAGAGTCTGCAACACCACTAAGCAAGCGGCACCACCAAGCCAGCGGCACCATGAAGACCAAGGAGCTGTCCATATAGGTCAAGGACAAAGTTGTGGAGAAGTACAGATCAGGGTTGGGTTATAAAAAAATATCAGAAACTTTGAACATCCCACAGAGCACCATTAAATCCATTATTTAAAAAATGGAAAGAATATGGCACCACAACAAACCTGCCAAGAGAGGGCTGCCCACCAAAACACATGGACCAGGCAAGGAGGGCATTAATCAGAGAGGCAACAAAGAGACCAAAGATAACCCTGAAGGAGCTGCAAAGCTCCACAACGGAGATTGGAGTATCTGTCCATAGGACCACTTTAAGCCATACACTCCACAGAGCGGGGCTTTACGGAAGAGTGTCCAGAAAAAAGCCATTGCTTAAAGAAAAGAATAAGCAAACTTGTTTGGTGTTTGCCAAAAGGCATGTGGGAGACTCCCCAAACATACTGCAGAAGGTACTCTGGTCAGATGAGACTAAAATTTAGCTTTTTGGCCATCAAGGAAAATGCTATGTCTGGCGCAAACCCAACACCTCTCATCACCCCGAGAACAACATCCCCACAGAGACGCATGGTGGTGGCAGCATCATGCGGTGGGGATGTTTTTCATCGGCAGGGACTGGGAAACTGGTCAGAATTGAAGGAATGATGGATGGTGCTAAATACAGGAAAATTCTTGAGGGAAACTTGTTTCAGTGTTCCAGAGATTTGAGACTGGGACGGAGGTTCAACTTCCAGCAGGACAATGACCCTAAGCATACTGCTAAAGCAACACTCAAGTGGTTTAAGGGGAAAGATTTAAATATCTTGGAATGGCCTAGTCAAAGCCCAGACCTCAATCCAATTTAGAATCTGTGGTATGACTTAGAATGCTGTACACCAGCAGAACCCATCCAACTTGAAGGAGCTGGAGCAGTTGTTCATAGAAAAATTGCCAAAAATCCCAGTGGCTATAATTTAGAGACATACCTTAAGAGACCTGCAGCTGTAATTGTTGCAAAAGGTGTCTCTACAAATTATTGACTTTGTGGGGGTGAATAGTTATGCATGCTCAAGTTTTCATTTTTTTGTCTTATTTCTTGTTTGTTTCACAATAAAAATAAATGTGCATCTTCAAAGGGGTAGGCATGTTGTGTAAATCAAATGATACAACACCCCCCCAAAATATATTTAAATTCCAATTTGTAAGGCAACAAAATAGGAAAAATTCCAAGGCGGGTGAATACCTTCACAAGCCACTGTAGATTTCGGTGACTGGTGGATATGATAGGTTTAGGTGGCTGGTGGATATGATGGGGTTAGTTGAATGGTGGATATGATAGGATTAGTTGAATGGTGGATGTGATAGATTTTCAGTGACTTGTGGATATGATAGGGTTAGTTGAATGGTGGATATGATAGGGTTAGTTGAATGGTGGATATGATAGGTTTAGGAGAACGGGGGATATGATAGGGGTAGGTGAATGCGGGATATGATAGGGTTAGGTGAATGGTGGATGTGATAGGGTTAAGTGACTGGGGGATATGATAGGTTTGGGTGAATGGAGGATATGATAGGGGTAGGTGAATGCGGGATATGATAGGGTTAGGTGAATGGTGGATGTGATAGATTTGCGGTGACTTGTGGATATGATAGGTTTATGTGAATGGTGGATATGATAGGATTAGTTGAATGGTGGATGTGATAGATTTTTGGTGACTCGTGGATATGATAGGTTTAGGTGAACGGGGGATATGATAGGTTTAGGTGAATGGAGGATATGATAGGGGTAGGTAAATGGGGGATATGATAGGGTTAGGTGAATGGTGGATATGATAGGGGTAGGTGAATGGGGGATATGATAGGGTTAGGTGAATGGGGGATATGATAGGGTTAGGTGAATGGAGGATATGATAGGGGTAGGTGAATGGGGGATATGATAGGGTTAGGTGAATGGTGGATATGGTAGGGTTAGGGGAATAGTGGATATGATAGGGTTAGGTGAATGGGGGATATGATAGGGTTAGGTTAATGGTGGATATGATAGGGTTAGGTGAATGGGGGATATGATATGGTTAGGTGAATGGTGGATATGATAGGGTTAGGTGAATGGTGGATATGATAGGGTTAGGTGAATAGTGGATATGATATGGTTAGGTGAATGGTGGATATGATAGGGTTAGGTGAATAGTGGATATGATATGGTTAGGTGAATGGTGGATATGATAGGGCGGCTTGCTACCTACTGAATCATAGAGAGGGGGCCCTTTAATAGACAGATGTGCATTTACTATCTGTGGCTTCTAACCACAACAGGGCTGTTCCAATCACGGCTCCCATCCAGTAATGGAAGGCCCTAGTTAGCTCTGAGCCCCCCTGGTGTCGGAGGTTACATGTGAGGTACATCTGACCCTCGTTTTTCAGATTGGCCTTTCTAGGCAGCTGTCAGCTAGGGGTGGGATTGACGGGAGTCGCAATACCTCCTCTAGCACGTCACTCACACATCTGTACAGCCAAGTAACAGCTTGATAAGCAGGGGCCATAACAGGCTGCCACCAGGGGCCATGACAGGCTGCCACCAGGGGCCATGACAGGCTGCCACCAGGGGCCATGACAGGATGCCACTGGGGGCCATGACAGGCTGCCACCAGGGCATCATAGTCATAACAACAGCATTCTATCTCTCACATCTCTACAGGGAATGTCATTCACACTGCCATGTTGTTCTAGTTCAACCACCTTATTTCAATAAGCAAATGTATTTCTTCAGGCTGCTACTCAATGTAGTGGTAGGATAGAGCTTTATAAAATGTATTTCCCCAGGCTGATTATAAATGTAGTGGTAGGATAGAGCTTTACCTGACAACGGGGCTAGGGGAATATACATACAGAAGCATGCATACACTTGGAGAGAAACACACATACACAACCAACCAACCACCCACTCTCAGTGGGGAGGGGGGGGGGGGTCGAGTAGGGGCCTGCTGTCATCTTCAGTCAGGGAGCGAACAGGGAATGGCTGAGCAGCTTGAGAGCGCGGCTAGGACCGATAGGAGGCCAGATGCAGTGCGCTTGACCCGCTCGCTCACGGGGGGATTCCAACCCGCTGATAAACACAGGGATTAGCCTAGCCTACACAAACTTGATTTAATTTAATTTGTATTAGGCCCTGTCTTTGGGAGCAAACAGGTTTATAAAGAGAGAGAGGGAAGCCAGGGTCACAGAAAATAACAACAACAGAAGGCCTGTCTCTCAGGCGCTCCCAGATCCCCCGTCTCCATACTGTGCTCCCAGATCCCCCGTCTCCATACTGTGCTCCCAGATCCCCCGTCTCCATACTGTGCTCCCAAACCCCCCGTCTCCATACTGTGCTCCCAGATCCCCTGTCTCCATACTGTGCTACCAGATCCCCCGTCTCCATACTGTGCTCCCAGATCCCTAGTCTCCATACTGTGCTCCCAGATCACCCGTCTCCATACTGTGCTCCCAGACCCCCCGTCTCCATACTGTGCTCCCAGACCCCCCGTCTCCATACTGTGCTCCCAGATCCCCTGTCTCCATACTGTGCTACCAGATCCCCCGTCTCCATACTGTGCTCCCAGATCCCCAGTCTCCATACTGTGCTCCCAGATCCCCCGTCTCCATACTGTGCTCCCAGACCCCCCGTCTCCATACTGTGCTCCCAGATCCCCCGGCTCAATACTGTGTTCCCAGCCACCCTGTCTCAAGACTGTGCTCCCAGACCCCCTGTTTCCATACTACAGTCCCGGACCCCCTGTCTCATACTACAGTCCCGGACACCCTGTCTCCATACTATAGTCCGGGACACCCTGTCTCCATACTACAGTCCCGGACACCCTGTCTCCATACTACAGTCCCGGACATCCTGTCTCCATACTACAGTCTCGGACACCCTGTCTCCATACTACAGTATCGGACACCCTGTCTCCATACTACAGTATCGGACACCCTGTCTCCATACTACAGTCCGGGACACCCTGTCTCCATACTACAGTCCCGGACACCCTGTCTCCATACTACAGTCCCGGACACCCTGTCACCATACTACAGTCCGGGACACCCTATCTTCATACTACAGTCCGGGACACCCTGTCTCCATATTGCAGTCCGGGACACCCTGTCTCCATACTACAGTCCGGGACACCCTGTCTCCATACTACAGTCCGGGACACCCTGTCTCAATACTACAGTATCGTACACCCTGTATCCATACTACAGTCCGGGACACCCTGTCTCCATACTAAAGTCCGGGACACCCTGTCTCCATACTACAGTCGGGACACCCTGTCTCCATACTACAGTCCGGGACACCCTGTCTCCATACTACAGTCCGGGACACCCTGTCTCCATACTACAGTCCGGGACACCCTGTCTCAATACTACAGTATCGTACACCCTGCATCCATACTACAGTCCGGGACACCCTGTCTCAATACTACAGTATCGTACACCCTGTATCCATACGACAGTCCGGGACACCCTGTCTCAATACTACAGTATCGTACACCCTGTATCCATACTACAGTCTGGGACACCCTGTCTCAATACTACAGTATCGTACACCCTGCATCCATACTACAGTCCGGGACACCCTGTCTCCATACTACAGTCCGGGACACCCTGTCTCCATACCACAGTCCGGGATACCCTGTATCCATACTACAGTCCGGGACACCCTGTCTCCATACTACAGTCCGGGACACCCTGTCTCCATACTACAGTCCGGGACACCCTGTCTCAATACTACAGTATTGTACACCCTGTATCCATACTACAGTCCGGGACACCCTGTCTCCATACTACAGTCCGGGACACCCTGTCTCCATACTACAGTCCGGGACACCCTGTCTCCATACTACAGTCCGGGACACCCTGTCTCCATACTACAGTCCGGGACACCCTGTCTCCATACTACAGTCCGGGACACCCTGTCTCAATACTACAGTATCGTACACCCTGTCTCCATACTACAGTCCGGGACACCCTGCATCCATACTACAGTCCGGGAAACCCTGTCTCAATACTACAGTATCGTACACCCTGTATCCATACGACAGTCCGGGACACCCTGTCTCAATACTACATATCCATACTACAGTCCGGGACACCCTGTCTCAATACTACAGTATCGTACACCCTGCATCCATACTACAGTCCGGGACACCCTTCTCCATACTACAGTCCGGGACACCCTGTCTCCATACTACAGTCCGGGATACCCTGTATCCATACTACAGTCCGGGACACCCTGTCTCCATACTACAGTCCGGGACACCCTGTATCCATACTACAGTCCGGGATACCCTGTATCCATACTACAGTCCGGGACACCCTGTATCCATACTACAGTCCGGGACACCCTGTCTCCATACTACAGTCCGGGACACCCTGTCTCCATACTACAGTCCGGGACACCCTGTCTCCATACGACAGTCCGGGACACCCTGTCTCAATACTACAGTATCGTACACCCTGTATCCATACTACAGTCCGGGACACCCTGTCTCAATACTACAGTATCGTACACCCTGTATCCATACTACAGTATCGTACACCCTGTCTCCATACTACAGTCCGGGATACCCTATCTCCATACTACAGTCCGGGATACCCTGTATCCATACTACAGTCCAGGACACCCTGTATCCATACTACAGTCCGGGACACCCTGTCTCAATACTACAGTCCGGGACACCCTGTCTCCATACTACAGTCCGGGACACCCTGTCTCAATACTACAGTATTGTACACCCTGTATCCATACTACAGTCCGGGACACCCTGTCTCCATACTACAGTCCGGGACACCCTGTCTCCATACTACAGTCCGGGACACCCTGTCTCCATACTACAGTCCGGGACACCCTGTCTCCATACTACAGTCCGGGACACCCTGTCTCCATACTACAGTCCGGGACACCCTGTCTCAATACTACAGTCCGGGACACCCTGTCTCAATACTACAGTCTCGTACACCCTGTCTCCATACTACAGTCCGGGAAACCCTGTCTCAATACTACAGTATCGTACACCCTGTATCCATACGACAGTCCGGGACACCCTGTCTCAATACTACATATCCATACTACAGTCCGGGACACCCTGTCTCAATACTACAGTATCGTACACCCTGCATCCATACTACAGTCCGGGACACCCTTCTCCATACTACAGTCCGGGACACCCTGTCTCCATACTACAGTCCGGGATACCCTGTATCCATACTACAGTCCGGGACACCCTGTCTCCATACTACAGTCCGGGACACCCTGTATCCATACTACAGTCCGGGATACCCTGTATCCATACTACAGTCCGGGACACCCTGTATCCATACTGTCTCCATACAGTCCGGGACACCCTGTCTCCATACTACAGTCCGGGACACCCTGTCTCCATACGACAGTCCGGGACACCCTGTCTCAATACTACAGTATCGTACACCCTGTATCCATACTACAGTCCGGGACACCCTGTCTCAATACTACAGTATCGTACACCCTGTATCCATACTACAGTATCGTACACCCTGTCTCCATACTACAGTCCGGGATACCCTATCTCCATACTACAGTCCGGGATACCCTGTATCCATACTACAGTCCAGGACACCCTGTATCCATACTACAGTCCGGGACACCCTGTCTCAATACTACAGTCCGGGACACCCTGTATCCATACTACAGTCTGGGACACCCTGTATCCATACTACAGTCTGGGACACCCTGTATCCATACTGCAGTCCTGAAGCTGAGTGGATCTGCTACATACTGCAGGGAGGCAGGAGTCACCAGGCCAAAATGTTCTAGCACACCTGATAGCATTTTGTTTACGGCTTGACTATGTCAGCTGCCTGTGTTTTACCTCCTCGACATAATGAAGTCAGTCGCCTGCCTTTAATAAGACACCTCTCCACACCTTGACCTCTCCAAAGCTTGACCTCTCCACACCTTGACGTCTCCAAAGCTTGACCTCTCCCCACCTTGACCTCTCCAAAGCTTGATCTCTCCAAAGCTTGACCTCTCCACACCTTGACCTCTCCACACCTTGACCTCTCCAAAGCTTGACCTCTCCACACCTTGACGTCTCCAAAGCTTGACCTCTCCACACCTTGACCTCTCCACACCTTGACCTCTCCAAAGCTTGACGTCTCCAAAGCTTGACCTCTCCCCACCTTGACCTCTCCACACCTTGACCTCTCCAAAGCTTGATCTCTCCACCCCTTGACCTCTCCAAAGCTTGACCTCTCCACACCTTGACTTCTCCAAAGCTTGACCTCTCCACACCTTGACCTCTCCAAAGCTTGACCTCTCCACACCTTGACCTCTCCAAAGCTTGACCTCTCCCCACCTTGACCTCTCCACACCTTGACCTCTTCACACCTTGACCTCTCCAAAGCTTGACCTCTCCACACCTTGACCTCTCCACACCTTGACCTCTCCAAAGCTTGACCTCTCCACACCTTGACCTCTCCACACCTTGACCTCTCCACACCTTGACCTCTCCAAAGCTTGACCTCTCCACACCTTGACCTCTCCAAAGCTTGACCTCTCCACACCTTGACCTCTCCACACCTTGACCTCTCCACACCGTGACCTCTCCACACCTTGACCTCTCCACACCTTGAACCCTCCATACCTGGACTTCCTTGAAATGATGAGCTGAAATCCTTCTGTTTTGCCGCCGTAAACAACTTGTCGTAATTGTTGTTGGCTTATCAGCAGGGCTGTGTGCGTAGGTGTGTGGGTGAGAGAATGATTGTGTGTGTATGTATGTGTGGGTATATAGTATGATATGCTGCACACACAGACTGTCAGTGGTTATCTGCTGAGAACATATCTTGGGGGTTGATGTTTATCCATTCTGATGCAAGATTGGGTGAAGTTAGTCTTTGTCTCAACACAGCAGCCATGGCATGATAATGACATTCATCTTCTCCTTATTCATGGCTTCCTGATTAACAGGCTATTTAATTCCTTGCAGGCTGATGTAGTTTGATATCCTATAAGGGATAGAGGAATCCTTTTATTTACCCCGTAGATATCTAATGTGCTTTTACTTGTAATCTTGGGAATTAATTCAATGAAAATGAGTAGCAATCTGAACACGATTGAAGAACTTTACATTCCACTTTATACTCAACTGGCGAAGTCGACGGACGACAACATACACTGTAACGCAGAACGAGAGAGAGAGAAAGGAAACTGCAGAGCTGAGCTGCGGGCCTATGAAAATAAAAAGTGAAAACTGAGCGGCCGGAGAATAATAACAACGTGGGCTATTCCAGTGAATAAGTACACTTCCTAGCACCTGAACATTTACAATAGCACGCTGTGAAAAATATGGCAGTGCTGTGTAGCCATCAGGTCTGTTATAGCCCAAAGGCCATGGTCATCTAAAACCTCCTTTATATCTTCTGGCTCAGGTGACAGGCTTCATGAGGCTCCCTGAGCCAACTAATGTACCATGCACTGGGGAAAGTTGTTTTATTACAGAGCAGATCTAAACAACATTAAAAAAAAGAAAGAGAGGAAAACCTGGAGAGATCTAAAGATGATTTGGAGGCCTAGGCTAGTCCTTCTAACAGAACAAGAAAACACTGTCAGAGTTCCTTCGTTGGATATTATCAAACAGCACTCAGAAAAGCCATGCTTTTTTCTTTCTATTTATTTCTTCCTTAGAAAGTAGAATAATTGGGCCCCGCTTAGATTCATTGCAAGAGTAGCACGCCAGCCAAAAGAGTGCTCCGACTGCCCCCATTCAGTTTATGTGGGAAGCACAGATGCAACAGATCCTCTGACCCTACTGTGCATTGATGGGCAATTTCTCGAATCTTTGAAAATTCCTCTTCCATACCATCCCATTGTTAAAACATCTATGGCGTGGTGGTGAAGTAGTACAGGAAAAAGAGAGATATGACTCTGTAATAAGGTAATTAGGAACAAGCATTACACAACGTTTTAACATCTCTCTCTCCTCTCTCTCTTTCTGTCTCTCTCTCTCTGTCTCTCACTGTCTCTCTCTCTCTCTGCCTCTCTCTCTCTCTGCCTCTCTCTCTCTCTGCCTCTCTCTCTCTCTGCCTCTCTCTCTCTCTCTCTCTCTGTCTCTGTCTCTGTCTCTCTCTCTCTCTCTTTCTTGCTGTCTCTCTCTCTCTGTCTCTCACTGTCTTTCTCTCCTCTGTCTCTCTCTCACAATCTCTCTCGTTCTTTGGCAGTAGATTTCCTCCTCATTTGTATGTAGTATTGTAATGCGTGTACCCGGGCTAATTCGGGACCTATTTCTAATAGCTAGGAGCAACATCCTTATTGTTGCTCTAACTACCCATGTTAATGATTGTAACTCTAATTACTACCGTATAACTGCATCACCCAAATTAACCTATTTCAGGGTTTAGATCACCCACATTGACAGCAGTCTGAGATTAAGTCCCAAAAGGCATCCTATTCCCTTTATTGTGCACTAGTTTTGACCAGAGCCCATAGGGCTATGTAGGGAATAGGGTGCCATTTGGAACATAGCCCATATGGGGCTGGTGAGGAATAGCAGAATTGTCCCTTCAATCCAATCTAATTAGCAGTGTGGTTTACAGGGACTCTGTGATGGCAATAATTAATGCTACTGTATAGTGAGGATGCACACTGCATGGGGAATGGGGAAGAGAGGGTGGTACAGAGATGGGTGAGGAGAGGAGTGGGTATTGCAGATCTATATTATATGACCTGGCTTCCGTTTTACCTGTCAAAATTGGTATTTTGTTAACCAACCCCCCCCTAAAAATCGATATTGAAAACCTATTATGACAGCAAATACTGTAGGGTTCCATCTAACAAAGTGAAAATGGATCTATGATTGAATTCTGAGGGTCATTACCAGGGAGCGGACGAGCTGTGAATTCACATCAACTGAAATTGATTCTCTCTACCTCTTGCCTTTTGGGGTGCAACCACGGCTCTAGGACCACACTGTGCTCTACGTTCAGTAGTTAAAGTCTGATGTTGTTCGCTTGTGTTTACCTTTTCTTATCGCCATTAATTAATACTGGGTAGAGAAACAAAGAGACAAAGAGAGAGAGAGAGAGAGAGAGAGAGAGAGAGAGAGAGAGAGAGAGAGAGAGAGAGAGAGAGAGAGAGAGAGAGAGAGAGAGAGAGAGAGAGAGAGAGAGAGAGAGAGAGGCGGCTTGAGTCAGGTGCAGCCAGGTACTAGTAAACCGAGTCAGAAGGTGTCACCTCGTAAACGAGTATCCAGAAGTAATTAGATAAACTTTAAGAGAATGTGCTAACTGGAATACCACTTTGATCTGGTTTGACATTCAAGTATTTATGCATTCACATTTGGGCTTAAATCCTTATTTTCCTTTTCATAAAAGCCCCGGCAATCGTGTCAAATTGAGTTGCTAAGTGCGTGAGTTGTAAGTGATTATAAAGGCGTGAACCGTACAGCTTAAATAGAACAGCTGGACATGCCATTCTGCTGCTACATTTAGTCAGATTTTACTTACTGCCTTAATTCAGTGTGTGTGTGTGTGTGTGTGTGTGTGTGTGTGTGTGTGTGTGTGTGTGTGTGTGTGTGTGTGTGTGTGTGTGTGTGTGTGTGTGTGTGTGTGTGTGTGTGTGTGTGTGTGTGTGTGTGTGTGTGTGTGTGTGTGTGTGTGTGTGTGTGTGTGTGTGTGTGTGCTTACGTAAAAATCCATATGCCTTTATAACTTCAGAGGATTAAAAACTCTAAATTGTTGTTATCCCGATTATCATCTTAATGTCAGATGGCCTAATCACGACGACACAAATAGCACACACATAAAACTAACCCCATTCTATGACGTTGTCATCTTCCCACCATATTTGAAAAAGTTGCTATTAGAAGGGCGTGTCCCAAATGGCAAAATATTCCCTGCACTACTTTTGACCAGAGCCCTATGGGCCCTAAATAGGGAATACAGATTAATTTGGGAGGCAGCTGAAGTGTTGAGGGAGGCGGTGATAAGCAGCCCCTTATCCGTTTAAAGACGCCACCTGGTAATCCCGCTGAGGGGAAGCTGCAGCTTTAAGAGACTTAGTCTGGATTAAGCCTAGTCCTTCCAAATTAAACCAAAAGTAAGCTTTCTAGCCGTTGCTCATGAAAGCTGCTGCTTTGCCTTGTTTGGCGTTGGGCCACCAACCACCAACCAACCAGAACAAGGAGATCAGAAAAGGGTTAGGGCTATTATTAGAATATTAAGAATAATAGAATTATGTTGCTCTGTTGTCTGTTGCTGGCCCCGGGCACCCAGGTACTAGCAGGATCGGCGAAGCCTTGTCCCACCCCATCCCATCCCTACCCCCACCCCCTCTCTCCCCCCTCTCCCCCCTCTCCCCAGCTGGCCTTTCAACAACCCATTGTCTCTTTTTCTCCTATTCTTTGCCACCCAGCTTAGCCTCTCAGCCAGCCAGACAAGCCTCTCATTCAGCCAACCAGCCGTGGCGAGGCTTCTGCTGCCCTGACTATCCCCCAGTTGACTTTTGCTACTTCCCAGGCAAAACAAGGCCAAATCTGGGGGGCTTAGTGGATGGAGGGGGAAATAATCTTTACTAAGGAGCACAAACAGATGAAAAGTCAGAGTGCCACTCCCCATTTCTAATTCTAACTTCCTCCCAGTACTGTATTTGGCCTGGCTTAGCTGTGGTACACACAAAGAAAAGGTAGACACACACACAAGCATACACACACAGGAGAGGCTATTGTTTATTGTAGAAGAAGAAGAAGCAGAAGAAGAATGAGGATAAAGATTAAGAAGAAGAAGAAGAACAACAAGAACAGGGCATCTGAACACCACTGAAACTAGAATCTGAGTTTTTCCGGGAATGTGATTTCTATACTCGAGGGAACATTGCTACAGGTGTAGGATCTTAATGTGTCCTCTTTTGTCAGATCAAAATAATCCTGCAGTAACAGGATTTGAACATTAAGTCCATAATGTTGCTTGATCGGTGGTTAGGCTATTAACTAGCAAAAAAAGTAGGCTACATGAAAAGTGCAATACTGTCAATATAACCATGTGTTAGTGAGGGTTTTCAGTGAATTTACAAAGCCCATCTGCATAAATCCTGAAGCCCATCTGCATTCCTGCAGTGCAGGAAAATTCTCAGCGACAAAAGAGTGATCAAATTAAGATCCTACACCTGTACATCGACCAGAGCTGTGCAGTAGGAAAACAGCAGAAAGTAATGATTTGTTACTTATCCCTGCCCCGCATTGTGCAAAACCATTACTCACAGAACTTGTAAAAAGCCTAGAGTGCACAATGTCTTGACTCATGTCATGACACACCCAAAATGAAATGCTTAGAGTGTGACGTGGCTCAGATTAAGATGGTTGTGATTGAAAACCAGATGCACCTCATTTTCCCGCAATTACATTGTAGTTGTGTGTGTGTGTGTGTGTGTGTGTGTGTGTGTGTGTGTGTGTGTGTGTGTGTGTGTGTGTGTGTGTGTGTGTGTGTGTGTGTGTGTGTGTGTGTGTGTGTGTGTGTGTGTGTGTGTGTGTGTGTGTGTGTGTGTGTGTGTGTGTGTGTGTGTGTGTGTGTGTGTGTGTGTGTGTGTGTGTGTGTGTGTGTGTGGATAATGATCCCTCAGAACTGGTGGGTGTGATCAGATCACCCAAGCACAACTTCATGGTGACCCTTCTACTATACTCCCCCAGAGGGAACATTAAATCCCAATCGTTATTACAGCAAGCAAAATAAGTGACAATCTCCACTCCTTCCCCCGTAAGGCAGGTCTGGGAACAGCTGCCAAAGCAGAGGGGAGTAAGGGAGCTTAGGGCTCCTGCTGTAAGCACCGTTCTCAGAACAGCCCAGAATGGCTCAGCACGTCAGAGCCCAGAAGCTTTCATTCATTAACTCGGCCACTTGTGCAGCGGGATGTCAAACGTTGGATGTGAGCAAAAACTCTAAGCTTTACTTCCTATTGTGTTTCCATAGACACTGGCTGCTGGAACCGAAAACATTGTTTTCTGACTGGTTAACGGCACTATAGTTAGTTGTTTTCTGACTGGATAATGGTGTTATAGTTGTTTTCTGACTGGATAATGGTGTTATAGTTAGAGTTGTTTTCTGACTGGTTAATGGTGTTATAGTTGTTTTCTGACTGGTTTTTGGTGCTATAGTTATAGTTGTTCTCTGACTGGTTAATGGTGCTATAGTTATAGTTGTTTTCTGACTGGTTAATGGTGCTATAGTTATAGTTGTTTTGTGACTGGTTAATGGTGTTATAGTTGTTTTCTGACTGGTTAATGGTGGTATATTTATGAATTCACAATCATAGCTATTATCACCATTACTTGTTTACTGCTTCCATGCTCAACCAAGAGTATACAGACCTATTTAATATATATATAAGAGGCAGACTTTTCTTTCCTCCGCCTCCCAGGAAACGAGATATGAGCATAAACAAGAAACAAGATGCCTATCCCCGTCTCTCCTCTCTCTCTCAGAAGCCTAATCCAAGCAAAACAAATCAGAGAGAAACAGGCCCACCTGAATCGCTTTCAGGGAGAACCAGAAAATGAAAATGCAAAACAGCCTTTGGGGAAAAAAATACAATCTGAAACACCGAAGCTCTAAAGCGCAAATCCGTACACATATAACTTCAGCATTTCTCCTTCTAAACGTTGTAGTCATCTGCTCTGTGTTTGGCTTTTTAATGTAATATTATATAGTACAATGTAGAATTATATAGTATAATTTAGTATTATGTAGTATAACGTAGTATTATATAATAGAATGTAGTATTATATAGTATAATGTAGTATCCCAGACTCTCCCAGTCAATGGACTACTGCTATTCTCTCTAGTTTCTTTAGGGCCAGCAGAATAGAGGAATCCCTAATGGGGCCTTCCAGACAGAAAACGCTAGAGGCATTGTGACACATTAGGGGTCCCACCATCTCTTTAGACAGGGGACAAAGGGAGGGAAGGGGAGGAGAGAGAAAGGGGGAACAAAGGAGAGGGATGAGGGTAGTGGTAGGGGCAAGGGGAAGATGAGAGAAATAAAGATGGAGACAGAGGCATTGGTTACATAGGGTGGAGAGAAGAGGAGGAGAGAAAAGAGAGGGATGAGGGTAGAAGCGGAAAGGGGAGGAGAGCAAAGAGAGGGTAGGGGCAGGGGCAGGGGCAGGGGCAGGGGCAGGGGCAGGGGCAGGGGCAGGGGCAGGGGCAGGGGCAGGGGCAGGGGCAGGGGCAGGGGCAAGGGAAGAAATAGAGAAAGAGAGAGAAACAGGCCATGGTGACTTGAAATGCTTGGGGTAAAGAGATGCATGGGGGTGTTAGCTCTGAAAGGCCTGTGAGTCCTATGGCCGGTCATAGCCCATTAGGCCTGCGCGGGGAGAGAGTGCTACAGCTCATTACATGCTCTGACTCCTGTTTTGGGGATGAACAATGCACAATTACTCCACCCTGCTGTTTCCACAGCCTACCACTGTCTGCCTCTGAGGCTACTGTTGCTGTGTCTATAGCCTGCCAACAGGCTTCTATGTTCATTAAACTACTCCTATAGCTACTAGCTATGCTAATGCTACATTTATGATAATACTAAGTCTATGAAAAACAAATGTAAATCTGTTTCTATGAAATGAGGGGAGGTATGGTATACCATTAAGAAAGATAATAAGGTCATGTGCTGTTTGTTTTTTTATCATGTGGTTTTTAATGCAATTGTGTTTTTCTGGGTCAACTCGCTCTAATAGATATCAAAGTCAGACATTAAAGTAAGACAACATGTGATGAGGAAATGAAGTGCCTAATTAATTTATCTTCAATTGACTTAGGGTCATTCAGGGTCAAAACCCAAAACAGGAATGTGCCGAAATGGACATGGACATGGACAGCCAAACGCCATCTATCTTTTATTAGATTCAGATTCAATGACATTAATAGGCAGCCAGTCATGCCTAAGGTGCATGACTATAATATAGTGACGCATATCTTCTATTTTCCTGGCACTGCCGAGGATAACAAGACAATGGGCCCATTTCACCCACCAGCAAATTGGTTCATCTCCCTTTTCCCCCCTCATTCTTTCTCTCCTGTACCATCCAACAATTACATGCAGAAGTTGACATTTAATCGGATGGTGGAGAAATGCTAAATAACTAACATCCTCCCTACCTCCTCCTTGATTTAAGGAGGCAAAGCAGGACACTTGGAAATGTCATTCTCTCCTAGTTGTCTGAGTTGGATGCCTGGAAAAATAGTATTTTCCTTCACAATGAGCATTGTATTGTTCTCACCACGGCCCTCCCCCATCGCTCAATCACTCTAACTACCACACAGTATCACCACTTCAAGCTGAGGTCGTGAGAAACCCTGTCAGCCAGAGCGGTGGGAAGTCTGGTGGTGTAACTAGCAATTCCGCTGAGAGTGTGGGAGACCAAAAGAAGAGCTAGCTATTCATACATTTTAATTAATACCTTTCCATTTGCATTTTGGACTGAATACATTTTGTGCACTCGAATAATGGTGGTCATTATAAAGTCATAATTAATGACATTTTCCACTATGGGAATGGTTAGGTTTTGTTGCTCCTCACACTTTGGAAGATAATTTACATAGATTTCCCCAAAGAGAACTCAAAGCCTGTAAGTCCCTTGTCAGTCTTATCGCTAACAGGGACAAACATATTGGAGGGGTGTCTACTTCCCCAAATCCGAAGGACCTAAATACCAAGGCTGCATTCCCAACAAAAAACACATTCCTCAATGTTCCTCAGCCTGCACTATGCGTGACAGATGTAGCTATCCAGCACTTTTGCTGGCACAAAAACTCTGAGTCTAGGCCACTGTATAAAGGTCAATAGCCTTTCCTCCTTAACCCACGGCAATAACAAGTTGTCTAGCTTGTGTTGAGGAATCTAGGCCGACCTTTCCACCCCATTAATTGAACTGCCGGAGTTTTAAAAAAAGCTAGGAGACAAATCTGTATAATGAGAGATGAGGCTAGGAGAGACAAACATATTTTTTTCCTTCGATACCAAATGCTCTTCCCTGAGACCAGTCGTATTTTATTGGGTATGCTTTTGCAACCAACCGCCACCTTCATTTGAATCGTTTTACACCGAAGACGGCAGGAAATCTAACACATGAAATGTGTATGATATGAAAAAAATGTGTTATGTTTCTTGCAACCCTCAGTGCTGGTTTCCAAAAGCTTCTCTTAAAAATGAGATGGGAAGTAAAGCCAGCAGTAGACTGGATTTCTCTCACACCGACAGAGCGCCGTGGGAGATGCTTAAGACCCAAAATATATTCTACACTTAAAATCTTACCCAAGATTAAGATGAGATTAAGATACATCCATGCTGATAGGAACAGAAATATGTCTACAGTATTTAAGACATTATGAATTTGAGCGAAGCGGTCATTTTTTCTAACCATGTACCTCTAACTGCCAACATCACCAACACTGGATGCAGTAGGCCTACTTATCCTGACGAAACACGCTCAGAGATATAGTTAAACAGCATAGAATAGTATATTTAAAAAATGCTGGAGGTATAGGCCTATCTACTAGAGTCCAGAGATTGCAGCGAATCGCAAACCGAATATAGCATATTTGTGTCACAGGCTTTAATTTGAAAAATAAAAACAGTGGCTGCTTGAATCTCATTTAAATGGGTAATTACGTCCGAGACTCGGCGTCGCTAGCAGGGCTTAACACGGTGCGCAATGATGTCCCTCCTTCCCCGGCAATAAACATCATCCCTCTCTTTCCCTTTCCCCTCTCTCTCTCTGTCCTTTTCACTCACTCACATTTATTTTTGGTGGTTTCGTTCTTGCCTTCTTCCCTCATGTACTGTATGCCCCTACTACCTTCAGTCCAGGCCCAAAGTAATATACTTCAGTCCAGGCCCAAAGTCATAGCTTTCAGTCCAGGCCCAAACTCATACCTTCAGTCCAGGCTCAAACTCATACCTTCAGTCCAGGCCCAAACTCATACCTTCAGTCCAGGCCCAAAGTTATAGCTTCAGTCCAGGCCCAAACTCATACCTTCAGTCCAAGCCCAAACTCATAGCTTCAGTCCAGGCCCAAACTCATACCTTCAGTCCAGGCCCAAAGTCATAGCTTCAGTCCAGGCCCAAAGTAATATACTTCAGTCCAGGCCCAAAGTCATAGCTTCAGTCCAGGCCCAAACTCATACCTTCAGTCCAGGCCCAAAATCATACCTTCAGTCCAGGCCCAAAGTCATTTCCTTCAGTCCAGGCCCAAAGTCATATCCTTCAGTCCAGGCCCAAAGTAATATCCTTCAGTCCAGGCCCAAACTCATATCCTTCAGTCCAGGCTCAAACTCATACCTTCAGTCCAGGCCCAAACTCATACCTTCAGTCCAGGCCCAAAGTTATAGTTTCAGTCCAGGCCCAAACTCATACCTACAGTCCAAGCCCAAAGTCATAGCTTCAGTCCAGGCCCAAACTCATACCTTCAGTCCAGGCCCAAAGTTATAGTTTCAGTCCAGGCCCAAACTCATACCTACAGTCCAAGCCCAAAGTCATAGCTTCAGTCCAGGCCCAAACTCATGCCTTCAGTCCAGGCCCAAAGTCATAGCTTCAGTCCAGGCCCAAAGACATACCTTTAGTCCAGGCCCAATATCATAGCTCCAGTCCAGGCCCAAAGCCATTATCTCCTTATTGCCTTTCTGGGATCTATGGAAGCTAGTTTACGTGTTTAATGTATGACTTGTAATGCGCTGATGCCATTGTGAAACTCATTAAGTTTGCGCACAAAATGTGTTTTGCCATCTGTAATGGATCATGGCTTGGCTCACAGTAAGTATAAGTCAAGCTATAATTGAGTAATATATGTAATATGGATTTATAATTGAGGTTGTTGTTTTTCATCTGCTAGTCATGAGTGCTGGATGATGTATTGAAAAAGTGAGAAAGTAATTCAATAGGTGAATTGCATCTTGGGATGGGTGGTAAAATATATCATTATATTAGTGTGATATGATATGTTAGAATATGTGGACCACTACAAACATCTACACTCCAAAGTTAAATCCAAAATTGGCTTCCTATTTCGCAACAAAGCATTTTTCACTCATGCTGCCAAACATACCCTTGTAAAACTGACCATCTTACCGATCCTCGACTTCGGCGATGTCATTTACAAAATAGCCTCCAAAAACCTACTCAACAAATTGGATGCAGTCTATCACAGTGCCATCCGTTTTGTCACCAAAGCCCCATATACTACCCACCACTGCGACCTGTACGCTCTCATTGGCTGACTCTCGCTTCATACTCGTCGCCAAACCCACTGGCTCCATGTCATCTACAAGACCCTGCTAGGTAAAGTCCCGCCTTATCTCTGCTCGCTGGTCACCATAGCTGCACCCACCCATAGCACACGTTCCAGCAGGTATATCTCACTTGTCACCCCCAAAGCCAATTCCTGCTTTGGTCGCCTCTCCTTCCAGTTCTCTGCTGCCAATGACTGAAACGAACTACACAAATCTCTGAAACTGGAAACACTTATCTCCCTCACTAGCTTTAAGCACCAGCTGTCAGAGCAGCTCACAGATCACTGCACCTGTACATAGCCCATCTATAAATAGCCCAAACAACTACCTCTTCCCCTACTGTTTTATTTATTTATTTTGCTCTATGGCACCCCAGTATTTCCACTTTGCACACTCATCTACTGTCAAATCTACCATTCCAGTGTTTTAATTCCTATATTGTATTTACTTCGCCACCATGGCCTATTTATTGCCGTTACCTCCATTATCTCACCTCATTTGCTCACATTGTATATATACAGTGCCTTGCGAAATTATTCGGCCCCCTTGAACTTTGCGACCTTTTGCCACATTTCAGGCTTCAAACATAAAGATATAAAACTGTATTTTTTTGTGAAGAATCAACAACAAGTGGGACACAATCATGAAGTGGAACGACATTTATTGGATATTTCAAACTTTTTTAACAAATCAAAAACTGAAAAATTGGGCGTGCAAAATTATTCAGCCCCCAGTGAGGATCTCTGAATGATCCAATGTTGACCTAAATGACTATTGATGATAAATACAATCCACCTGTGTGTAATCAAGTCTCCGTATAAATGCACCTGCACTGTGATAGTCTCAGAGGTCCGTTAAAAGCGCAGAGAGCATCATGAAGAACAAGGAACACACCAGGCAGGTCCGAGATACTGTTGTGAAGAAGTTTAAAGCCGGATTTGGATACAAAAAGATTTCCCAAGCTTTAAACATCCCAAGGAGCACTGTGCAAGCGATAATATTGAAATGGAAGGAGTATCAAACCACTGCAAATCTACCAAGACCTGGCCGTCCCTCTAAACTTTCAGCTCATACAAGGAGAAGACTGATCAGAGATGCAGCCAAGAGGCCCATGATCACTCTGGATGAACTGCAGAGATCTACAGCTGAGGTGGGAGACTCTGTCCATAGGACAGCAATCAGTCGTATATTGCACAGATCTGGCCTTTATGGAAGAGTGGCAAGAAGAAAGCCATTTCTTAAAGATATCCATAAAAAGTGTCATTTAAAGTTTGCCACAAGCCACCTGGGAGACACACCAAACATGTGGAAGAAGGTGCTCTGGTCAGATGAAACCAAAATTGAACTTTTTGGCAACAATGCAAAACGTTATGTTTGGCTTAAAAGCAACACAGCTCATCACCCTGAACACACCATCCCCACTGTCAAACATGGTGGTGGCAGCATCATGGTTTGGGCCTGCTTTTCTTCAGCAGGGACAGGGAAGATGGTTAAAATTGATGGGAAGATGGATGGAGCCAAATACAGGACCATTCTGGAAGAAAACCTGATGGAGTCTGCAAAAGACCTGAGACTGGGACGGAGATGTCTTCCAACAAGACAATGATCCAAAACATAAAGCAAAATCTACAATGGAATGGTTAAAAAATCAACATATCCAGGTGTTAGAATGGCCAAGTCAAAGTCCAGACCTGAATCCAATCGAGAATCTGTGGAAAGAACTGAAAACTGCTGTTCACAAATGCTCTCCATCCAACCTCACTGAGCTCGAGCTGTTTTGCAAGGAGGAATGGGAAAGAAATTCAGTCTCTCGATGTGCAAAACTGATAGAGACATACCCCAAGCGACTTACAGCTGTAATCCCAGCAAAAGGTGGCGCTACAAAGTATTAACTTAAGGGGGCTGAATAATTTAGCACGCCCAATTTTTCAGTTTTTGATTTGTTCAAAAAGTTTGAAATATCCAATAAATGTCGTTCCTCTTCATGATTGTGTCCCACTTGTTGTTGATTCTTCACAAAGAAATACAGTTTTATATCTTTATGTTTGAAGCCTGAAATGTGGCAAAAGGTCGCAAAGTTCAAGGGGGCCGAATACTTTCGCAAGGCACTGTACTTATTTTTCTACTGGATTATTGACTGTATGTTTGTTTTACTGCATGTGTAACTAACTCTGTGTTGTTATATGTGTCGAACTGCTTTGCTTTATCTTGGCCAGGTCGCAGTTGTAAATGAGAACTTGCCTACCTGGTTAAATAAAGGTGAAATAAATGTAAATGATTTTGTTTTAGACAGGGGTTTGGGTACAAGAACATAGTATTAATTTATTAACATCACATGGCAAGGACACTTGTGTAGCACGCCTGTTGTTAAATTACTGTGCTTTAACCCACTAAGGGTATTCATGTGCTTTCCTTTCAACATTCTAATTTTAAAGCTAGACTCGGTTTTCAAAGCACAGTTAGTGCTTACCTTTTAATACCGTCTACCATATAATATTTAATGTTCGGACCGCCATTGCTTCTAGGCGAAATGTGCACATGCAAAAAAATAAGCATTCTGGTGAATGACTACAGTATTTCCACATGTTCAGGTGTAATCCACCATTTGGAGCTGCAAACCTGGACTGGATGTTTCATTTAGCACACAGAATTCCTTCTGAACCAACATTAAGAAAGACATTTTACATTTACATTTACATTTAAGTCATTTAGCAGACGCTCTTATCCAGAGCGACTTACAAATTGGTGCATTCACCTTATGACATCCAGTGGGACAGTCACTTAACAATAGTGCATCTAAAACTTAGGGGGGGTGGGGTAGAGGGATTACTTAACCTATCCTATATACACGTCTCGAATGTTCAGAAAGTTAAGCTTACGTAGCAAGAATCTTATTGACTAAAATGATTAAAATGATACAATACTGCTGAAGTAGGCTAGCTGGCAGTGGCTGCGTTGTTGACTTTGTAGGCTAGCTGGCAGTGGCTGCGTTGTTGACACTACACTAATCAAGTCGTTCCGTTGAGTATAATAGTTTATACAGTGCTGCTATTCGGGGGCTAGCTGGCTAGCTAGCAGTGTTGATTACGTTACGTTGCGTTAAAAGAACGACAATAGCTGGCTAGCTAACCTAGAAAATCGCTCTAGACTACACAATTATCTTTGATACACAGACGGCTATGTAGCTAGCTATGTAGCTAGCTACGATCAAACAAATCAAACCGTTGTGCTGTAAAGAAATGAAATGAAAAATGTGATACTACCTGTGGAGCGAAGCGGAATGCGACCGGGTTGTTGAGTGCGGAAGTTCTATTCAGTAGACGTTGGCTAGCTGTTGGCTAGCTAGCAGAGTCTCCTACGTTAAGGACGACAAATAGCTGGCTAGCTAACCTCGGTAAATTAAGATAATCACTCTAAGACTACACGCTCTAAACTACACAATTATCTTGGATACGAAGACAGCAAAGACAACTATGTAGCTAGCTAACACTACACTAATCAAGTCGTTCAGTTGAGTGTAATAGTTTCTACAGTGCTGCTATTCGGTAGACGGTGGACGTTTGCTAGCTGGCTAGCTGCTGGGCAGATAGCAGTGTAGACTATGTTAGGACGACGAAATACGAAGTTGCAATAGAAGTGCTGACTGTTTCACTTTGTTGTCCTCTTTCTTTTCCTTTTTCTTCTGTCCTTCTTTTGTCCTTATTTAGTCTTCCTTTCTTCTGTTAACTAGATATTTTTTGTTGTTATTCTTTGTAAGCTAGCTAGCTTCTTACAGGAGAGTCCCTAGCAACTGCTTAGCAACAAGTAAACAATTCTGCTAGCAATTCAACTAGCTAAGATAACTGTACAATTTTATGAAAAATAGTTAATTTTTCAAAAGCCCGTCTTTTTTGGTTTGTTCCTGGTTTTGTCTTCTATTGAGTCTTGCAGTTTTCTCTTGATTTTTTCGATGTACTTCACTCTAAAAAAACATTTAAATCTCAATATATACAGGAGCTCATTTTTCAGCAGCTGCTCAATTTAGAACTCCATTTTCATTTCATTTTCATCTTCATTTTCATTCTCTCCTGCTGTACAGTTTCATATGGGTTATATTCTGAACAAATGATTTCTCTCCTGCTGTACAGTTTCATATGGGTTATATTCTGAACAAATGATTTCTCTCCTGCTGTACAGTTTCATATGGGTTATATTCTGAACAAATGATTTCTCTCCTGCTGTACAGTTTCATATGGGTTATATTCTGAACAAATGATTTCTCTCCTGCTGTACAGTTTCATATGGGTTATATTCTGAACAAATGATTTCTCTCCTGCTGTACAGTTTCATATGGGTTATATTCAAACAAATGATGGGGCTTTCAGTATAATAACGTTATCTGTACTTTACAATAGAATTACATTTCCTCTCTCTCCCCTTTCCTCCTTCCTTTCCTCATTATTCCAGGCGTTGCTCCCTGTACAGTGTCCCTGGTACCGATTCGCAGAGTGCTGCTCAGCCATCACACATGGTAGTAGGCAGGCTATAGTGACATGCGTATGTCAGGCTCTGTCACTCATGTATGTTTTAACACCTCAGCTGTTGCCTGTATGCACCGATCTTGACAAGAGGGCAGCGGCCTGGGGCTTGATTAGGCTGCCATTGGCTCTTATTGTGACATATTTACTGTACCTCCTCAACATAGGAAGGAATGAATCGTGTTTAAGGGCCAAGGCTATATATACACTGAACTGGCATTGGCTTGTCAGTCACGATAACCTTTCCACACTATCATGTTGACCTGAAGCGTACTGTGCTGTCTTGGATATTGTCTTTTCACATTGTCCTTTGCAGCAAGGTGCCAGGAACTATGGTGGGATGCATAACCAGGCCAGCCCAGTACAGCTCAGCTTGGCTAGACCGTAGTGTGAAAAGGGTCTATATCTATGAGCAAAAGCATCTCATAGGATAATGTTACTCGTGCATTGAGGCTCCAGTGCAACCCATTTCAGAGTTCATCACAGCACAATTTCAGTCAACGGAAATGAAATGGCCCGACATGACCATTGGCTGACACATAGAAATGACTGCATGAATGTTGAAATATTTGCTTGGTTCTTTGACTAACTAACTGACTGTCAGACTGACTGATGCTTTATTTGTCTTGACATAAAATTACACTCAAAGAGTAAGAAATTTCCAAATCCTCGGCTCACTCACAAATCTAACCTTTCTTGCTATAATTCCCACGCTCATCTGCCAGTTACTCAATCAGGGGCTTCAGATAAGACGCTTCACTCTCTTGCATTCCTCTGAAGAGGAGACATTAAACCACGCAAAGCTTTGCCTAAACTCCTTCAACAGATAAAACACACACACACACACTAACATTGCAACATTTCAAGTTCAAGTAGTCAAGGATCCGTCAGTTTCCAATCTGTAAAATCTTTGTTTCATTTTTCCACTACCTGATTAGTCTGTTTTCTCCTTCCCGCGCTTTGAGAAGTCTCTTATTGAATGTGTTTAAATGCCTCAGCAGAGCTTTCTCCTGGATCTTCTCCTCAGCACAAAGCCCCTTGCCGAGACAGCATGCTGTGACCTTCACTTTATTGTGTACGGGATGCAGAGATGATTAATTGGATTAGGTTGATGAAATTGAGAGAAATACAAAAGCCCTAGTCGGGTGCCTCGATGGGAATCTTCGAAAATATCAAATTCTGTAATTCGCAACATATTAGCCCGTCATACTGCATGTGTTCTCACATGTATTGGTTGGTGGCTTAAAGAGGAAGGCGACCAGATTAGAAGTGACAGATATTTTTCTCAGAAAAGGGAAAGTGAGATGGAGGGAGGGGTTAGATAGTCAGATTACAATGGAAGATCAGATACTAAATGTGGAGCGGCTTGAGTTTGTGTTGAGCCACTCAAACCAGACCCAACACTCTAGTAAGAGGCAAGGCAATGTGCTTGGAATTCCTCTATTGTTCTCTTCGGGAATGTAATTATATTTTATATGGCAAAGATGCAGTCTTTGTCTATGTCTCAAATGGCACCCTACCCTATTCCCTTTATAGTGCACTACTTCTGACTAAAACTAAAAGTTAGCATTTGCTGGTGTGCAGCAAATTTCCTGCAACAACAGGGTGATCAAATTAAGATCCCACATATGTATATAGGGAATAGAGTGCCCTTTAGGATACAGCCTATATGATTCAGGGAGACATGATGACAGCACATTAGAAGACAGGAAGAGGGGGGATAGAAGATGGAAGGTGATTGGCAGGCACAGCAGATGTGTACTATGTGTTGACAGCATGACATCTACTTTGCATTCTCAATATGACACGTTTGAATGTGTTCTGTGCATATTGTCCTGATGTGAAAGAGATTGGGTGGGGGGGCGGGATGATGTGTAAGCATGCGGAATATGGAACCCAGTACCACTCCCCATCGCCTCTCTTGAAACAATATTAAAATGTAGACTATATCTAGCTATCTCACAAAACAGTTAGCGATTAGCATATTGCTGTAGCTAGCTACCTTGGTTTTGTTTACAGCATGGAGTTCCTTGACTGTGAGAGGAACAAATTCAAGACACAGACAGAGAAATGCCTTTTGTTGTGCCCAACAAAAAAAAGCCAAATTGAACTGTACTGCATATGCCATACTGTATGCATACAATAGCTACTTATGTGGTCCTCTAACAAGTAACAGAATGGAAGCATCTGGAAGCGGATTTACCTCAATTAGCACTCAATTAGCATCAATTTGTTAATTGTAGCACTGAACTAATTGGACAAGATGGCGCCGACAGAAATGGTTGCCTCGCTCGAGTCCGTTTTTATGTATTATTTCTTACATTGTTACCCCAGGAAATCTTAAGTCTTATTACATACAGCCAGGAAGAACTATTGGATATAAGAACGACATCAACTTACCAACATTACGACCAGGAATACGGCTTTCCCGAAGCGGATCCTCTGTTTGGACCACCACCCAGGACAATGGATCTAATCCCAGAAGCCAACCCAAAGAGAGTCATCAGAGATTGTAACATTCTCTGTTTCACGGAAACATGGCTTTCTCGTGATATGTTGTCCAAATCGGTTCAGCCATCGGGCTTCTCCATGTATCGCGCCGACCGAGATAAACACCTCTCTGGGAAAAGTTAAGGTAGGGGGTGTATGCTTCATGATTAACGACTCATGGTGTAATCATAACAACATACAGGAACCCAAGTCTTCTGCTCATCCGATCTAGAAATCCTTACAAGCAAATCCTGAGGCTGCATTTATTGTAGCTGGGGATTTTAACAAAGCACATTTGAGAACAAGGCTACCTAAATTCTATCAGCATATTGATTGCATTACGCGTGGGGAAATACACTTGATCACTGATCAACTTCCGCGATGGATACAAAGCCCTCCCCCTCCCTCCCTTCGGCAAATCTGACCACGATGCCATCTTGCTCTTACCGTCTTACAGGCAGAAACTCAAAATGGATGTACCAGTGACTAGAAACATTCAACGCTGGGTTTAACAATCAAAATCCACATTTCAAGATTGTTTCGATCACGAGGACTGGGATGTGTTCTGGTCAGCCTCTGAGAACAACATCGATCTATCCATGGACTCGGTGAGTGAGTTTATAAGGAAGTGCATTGGAGATGTTGTACCAACTGTGACTATTAAAACCTACCCTAACCAGAAACCATGGATGGATGGCGGCCTTCGCACAAAACTGAAAGCACGAACCACCGCATTTAACCATGAAAAGACGTCTGGGAATATGGCTGAATATAAACAGTGTAGTTATTCCCTCCGCAAAGCAATCAAACAAGCAAAATGCCAGTACATGGTCAAAGTGGAGTCGCAACTCAACGGCTCAGACACAAGACGTCTACAGAGTCTACAGGAAATCACGGACTATAATAATAAAACCAGCCACGTTACGGACACCAACGTCACGCTTCCAGACAAACTAAACACATACTTTGCCCGCTTTGAGGATAATACAGTGCCACCGTCGCGGCCCGATAACAAGGTCTGCCCCCCCCACCCCCCTTCTCCGTGGGTGATGTGAGTAAAACATTTAAACATTTTAACCCTCGCTAGGCTGCTGGCCCAGAAGGCAACGCTAATTGAACTAAATGACTATCACCCCATAGCACTCACTTCTGTCTTCATGAAGTGCTTTGAGAGGCTAGTCAACGATCATATTACCTCCACCTTAACGGCCACCCTAGACACACTTTAGTTTGCATACCACCCCAACAGGTTTACAGACAATGCAATCGCCATCACACTGGACACTGCCCTACCCCATCTGGACAAAAGGAATAGCTATGTAAGACTACAGCATTCAACACCTTAGTACCCTCCAAGCTTAGTACCCTTGGTACCCTTCAAGCTGGAGGCCCTGGGTCTCAATCCCGCCCTATACAATTGGGTCCTGGACTTTCTGATGGGCCACCCCCCAGGTGGTGAAGGTAGGAAACAACATCTCCACTTCGCTGACGCTCAACACTGAGGCCCACAAGGTTGCATGCTCAGCCCCGTCCTGTACTCCCTGTTCACCCACGACTGCGTGGCAATGCACACATCCAACTCAATTATCAAGTTTGCAGACTACACAACAATAGTGGACTTGATTACCAACAACGACTAGACAGCCTACAGGTAGGAGGTGAGGGCACTCGGAGTGTGGTGTCAGGAAAACGACCTCTCACTCAACATCAACAAAACAAAGGAGATTATTGTGGACTTCAGGAAACAGCAGAGGGAGCAGCCTCCTATTCACATCGAAGGGACAGCAGTGGAAAAGGTGTAAAGTTTTAAGTTCCTCAGCTTACACATCACAGACAAACTGAATTGGTCCACACACACAGACAGTGTGGTGAACAACCAGCTGAGCCACTGCCTGTTCACACCGCTACTGTATCATCCAGAAGGCGAGGTCAGTACAGGTGCAGCAAAGCTGCGACCGAGAGATTGAAAAACAGCTTCTATCTCAAGGCCATCAGACTGCTAAACAGCCACCACTAATTCAGAGAGGCTGCTGCCTACATTGAGACCCAATCACTGGTTAATTTAATAAATGGATCACTAGTAGGTCCTTCTGTAGCTCAGTTGGTAGAGCATGGCGCTTGTAACGCCAGGATAGTGGGTTCGATCCCCGGGACCACCCATACGTAGAATGTATGCACACATGACTGTAAGTCGCTTTGGATAAAAGCGTCTGCTAAATGCCATATATTATTATTATTATTATTATTATAAACAATGCCACTTTAATAATGTTTACATATCTTACATATCATATGTAAATACTGTATTTTATACCATCTACTGCACCTTGCCTATGCCGCTCAGGCCATCACTCATCCATGTATTTATATGTACATATTCACATTCATCCCTTTAGATTTGTGTGTATTAGGTAGTTGTTGGAATTATTTGATCGCTACACTCGCATTAACATCTGCTAACCATGTGTATGTGACCTATAACATTTGACTAAATTTGATTTAAAAAACGATAGAACTCGAGAATAATGGTCTTCTTACAGTTTCTCCACAGAAAGTCTAACACTAGAGTTAAAAGACTGCCTCCCTTTTTTCCATTTCATTGAACACCATAATGAAACCCAATAACAATTTTATAAAATTCAATCTCTTTCCCGCATAAAGATAAGCATAAACTGAATCAATACCCAAGATAGGTTATTTTCTTTCTGCTATATTCATTTTATGGAAACACAGGTGGAGGAAAAATCAAGTCACAGGAATACACATTACCAATTCAAAAACACATTATAGCCAAAGGCCATTGCTTACTGTCTAATTGTCTCTCTCCACCAACTGATCTGGTATAATTAAGACATGGCAGAAGGCTCTATTCTCCAGTGACTTCTAGTCTTTTTATCTGCAACCACAACCACAGGCAGGTCAACCAAACATCTCTCAGCTGCTGCTGCTACTTCTCAACATTGGACAGGGGTTCCACTGGGATGTCTATTGGAGCTGCATGTGTCTCGGGAGAGGGAATACTGTACACACAATGCAATTGCAGGTAGATCGTCTTTGGGGAAGCGTTGCCACTGTTTTATTGGCCAACTACTGTATACTATGCACCAGTCTGCTGCTATGTGTAGTCTACCTTTGTCTCCTTGCTGGAACAGCTGATGGTAGTAGTAGTTTATTTTATGCTCCTCTTTCCACTGGTATTTATCTGGTGTTTTATTGGAAATTCTGTGGTAACAATGGGTGTAATTAATTCCTGTTGGTGATTACCTGGTACCAATGGTGCCCAGTGGTTATTTTTTAGTGAATCCCTGAAAACAAACAAGTGATACTGTACATAGGTGCTTCCTGCCTAACTACCTGCCTAACTACTATGTTCTTTCTCACGAAATACCTGGTCAGTGAAGTACTACTAAAAAGCTCTCTCTGTCTGAAGTAGAATACTACAACCACTGTAGCAGACCTGATACATGTACTGGGTGTTGATGAGACCCAGCTACACCAACAAGCCAAATCCAATAACAATAATGAATCGCCTAAAATCAAATCCTCATTATTATACATGAAGTATTTTACTCTCCTCTTTTCTATTCTTCTTCTTTATTCTCCTCTTATTCAAATCCTAATAGTATAATTCCATGAGGCTCGGCCTAGGCTTCATACAGTAGGTTGGAAATGAAACCAGTAAAACAGTGGTTGACTCACAAATGATTATGACGGCGCCCTGGCGCCAAGGTGATGACAAATGTTTTTGGGGCGAAGCAAAAGCCTCACTAATCACAACAGTGCTCTAGTGTCCTAGCTAGACCTCGGGGAAATGTGGACTTGTGGAGTCAAGTGGGTTTCAAGCCCGGGCTTGCTCACCGTGACAGAGCTACAGATGTATTATCTTCATTTTGTTACTGAGAATTTTCCTGCACCGCAGATGCGCTTCATGATTTACATCCATTCAGTCAAAACCTGCACTAACACACGTTGATATTAACAGTATTGCACTTTATTGTAGCCTCATTTTGGCCGGCTAATAGCCTATCTGCTGATCAAGCAACATTATGAATTAAACATTCAAATCCTCGTGCTGCAGGATAATTTTTCTCCTATAATACTAATCAAATTAAGATCCTACAGCTGTATTTTCGTTAATTTTACAGATGCACTGTCTGTTTACACTCTACATAAATGGCTATGTAATTGCACTTGACAACAGTTTTTGTAATTTAACAGCAATGTGTGGTTACGGAGTTACTGTCTTTTCTAAATGTCAGAGTGGAGAAGAAATATTTGGAGATAGCTGCAGCCTGCTTGAGGGGGAGAATTCACACACATACATGAACATACTCTCTCTCTCTCTCTCTCTCTCTCTCTCTCTCTCTCTCTCTCTCTCTCTCTCTCTCTCTCTCTCTCTCTCTCTCTCTCTCTCTCTCTCTCTCTCTCTCTCTCTCACACTCCCTCCTTCCCTCTCTTCCATCGACTAGCTATCAGCACCTCCTCTCTCCATCAGTCCACAGGAAATATGCATGGGGCCGCAGTCAAAGAGATGTTTGTCAACGTCATGTGGAACGCGGAGCTGCGACGATGCTTGCATGTTAAGCAGCCCCTCTGCCTTAATCAAGCCAATCACAGGCGCTAGGAAAATGAGAAAATGCGGTAGGGCCCAGACACCTGGCATTAAGACACTCTCCCTCCTTCCCTCCATCCCTCTCCCTCCTTTCCTTCATCCAGCCACCCCCTAACTCAGCCCTATCAGACACCTCCAAGCTTTGCATATGAGATCATCAGATTCGATCTGCGGCCCTATTTGTCTCCCCCTCCCCCTCTCCCTCTCTCCTCTTTTCATGAACCGAAACAAAGAAAGGCCTCCCTAATCCCGCGGCTAAGGTGCTTTTTTATTGGATGCTTAAGCCGCCAAGACAGGCTACTACGCCTGGGTTTAACAACTGCTCAGGAATTCCTTTGTGCCGGCTGGACTATCCTTGTGTTTTGCTCATGGAGAGGGTTGTGACCTGAATGCTACCTGTGGGTACATAAAGGCCTGGACACAGCATAGCGTCATGCACTCGTTCCCTTCTACTAACGCTTGACTGTACAGTTCCACGGGATGGATCTACACCCTTTCTTAGTTTCTTTCTTGCTTTCTTTGTCTCTCTCTCTCTCTCCCCCTGTCCCCTCTCCCTCTCTCTCCCTCCCTTTTGCTTTCTTCTGAATCTCTACGGCAATACAATCAACCCCTATGCATGGTGGGGTGACTATAGCTATATAATAGCAAGCTGCGCGGAGTGCAGAGCTGCAACCTTGGCCTTCACTGCATGGCGATTGGGCAGTTCGCACATCGAGCAATGATTATTCTTTGTGGTGGTGGAGCTGATAACCTGGATCAATGTGTCTGGCACTCTGTAAAAAAAATCAAGATACTTCAACTAAATATTATTAAGTAACTGTTTCCACAGCCTTTTTATTGTTTACTCAACTTTTCTGTCAAATTGTTACCTGAACTTTTTGTTTACCTAAACTTAGCACCAACATGAGAAAACATAGGCAAAAAGTGATGTGTTTGCTCCAGTTGGTTCATATGTTCATTCAACTGTCATGTGTGCTCCCTCTCTGGCCTCTAGGTCACCAGGCTGCTCGTTATGGCGCACACCTGTCACCATCGTTACGCGCACTTGCGCGTTATCATACTCATCTGGACTCCATCACCTCCTTGATTACCTTCCCTATTTATGTCACTCCCTTTGGTTCCTTCCCCAGGTGTCATTGTTTCTGTTTCCTGTCTGTGCATTGGTCGTTATTATTTGGTTATCTTACCTAAAAAAAGGCTGTGGAACTAGTTACACACACATACAATGTTTTCAACTTGTTAAGCAAAGACAGCATAATACATTTACTGAATTTTTCTCTGAGCGTTTTCTCAAGTTGGAACTAAGTTCGTTAACACTTGGATCGAAAAGTTAAGTAAACAAAAAGGCTATGGAACCAGTTACTTAATAATAATTAGTTGAAACAAATAAACCTCTGAAAGGCCTTGATCTATTTCTCAAATGTATCTGTCTGACCAGACTCCGTATAGAATATCTGTTATGTTTCTGGAACATATGAGCTTATGATTGGCCCTGAAGGTGTGGCTCAATCTGTTGACAAAACATCCACGGTAAATGTGACCATTCATTCACTTTAGACTTCTTCACAGATCTAAAAAGATCGAAATGAACCTGGGTCTTTCCCACCCCGAACAGATACATAAATGATCTTTGTTAAATATAGAGTCCTGTTTCGCACAGACCTGAGGACAATTACACCCGTTCCGTACAGATCTGGTCGGATCCAGACCCGGTCCGATCCGAGTGATAGAAGCAGCAGAAAGGTCATTTTTTTAAGCTACTTTATTAAATGTAGTAGAGAGTGGCGGGGGAGGGGCCGTACTGTGAGAGAGCGACACAGGGAACAGGGAGGAGGGAGGGAGATACAAGAGACAGCAACCAACCAAGCTGACTCGCTCTGTAGTTGACTAATAGCTGCCAAAGCTAGGTTATTTATCATGCAATATGATTACGTCGTGCCTGTCTTGACTGCATCAAACCGTGAGAACCTAGTTAAGATAATGTTAGCTAGCTAGGCTAATTCAGGCTGCAGTGGATGTGCTTCTCATCCTACAGTTACAAATAACAACTCCACCCAGAATATTAAGCAGCAGCCTAACTGTTGTCTCTTGTTCGTTGTAGCCTATCCTTGTCCTTTAACTTTTAATTCCACGATTTTAATTCCATCTTCCACTGAATAGATATCTCCTAACTTTTGCCACACATGGAGGCTCTATGACTGTAGACTATTGCTGCTTTGATGACTTATGATTGGCCAACAATAGCAACAATCTACACACGCCATGCTCCACTCTCTTGAAAAGCAAGAGCAGCAGCACACATTTTAAAATATCTCTACCTCTCTACTGCAGCAGTCGCATTCTAATTTGTACCGGCCCTTCCGGACAAGGCAGGGTATTCGAGTACAGGTGGATCCGTGAAGACCTCTAATTGACATTCACCAGGTGAATCCACAGTGACTATACTCCCTACAAAGACTATATTATAACCCACAGCGACTATACACCCTACAAAGACTATATTATAACCCACAGCGACTATACACCCTACAAAGACTATATTATAATCCACAGCGACTATACACCCTACAAATACTATTTTATAACCCACAGTGACTACACTCCCTACAAAGACTATATTATAATCCACAGCGACTATACACCCTACAAATACTATTTTATAACCCACAGTGACTACACTCCCTACAAAGACTATATTATAATCCACAGCGACTATACACCCTACAAATACTATTTTATAACCCACAGTGACTACACTCCCTACAAAGACTATATTATAATCCACAGCGACTATACACCCTACAAATACTATTTTATAATCCACAGCGACTATACACCCTACAAATACTATTTTATAACCCACAGTGACTACACTCCCTACAAAGACTATATTATAACCCACAGTGACTATACATCCTTCAAAGACTATATTGTAACACACAACAACAATACACCCATTGGATGCTGAAGCACTACGCAGTCATGACAATGAGTAGTGAGTCTGAGAGTTGACTGGGCCCATCTTAACCATCACTCTCCTATGTTCCCGTCTTAACCATCAATCTTCCCTGTCCTGTACACCCACCCCCTGTCCCCCTCTCCCCCAGGGCATTGGCACAGATTGGCACAACAGCAACACGCTGCAGGGACAGATCAGATCAGAGCGAACTAAGCGTGGTCTCACCTCTGGCAGCGGCATGCCGTTGATGATGAGGTCAGGCTGCTGGGGACCCTGCCCGCTGGCGAAGGGATGCTGCTGATAGCCACCGTGGTTGGGCGCGGCATTGCGCGAGTTCTGGTTCTCCACGTTGAGGAAGGTGCTCTCGGAGCGCCTGCAGCCCAGCGGCAGGCTCTGCTGGTGGTAGTCGAAGTAGTTGAGCGAGGAGGTGAGAGACGAGCAACTCACCACGTTCATCTTGTCCGTCTCCTCCACGTCGCGGGGCACGAGGCGGATGTCGTTCTTGCTCAGCTTCTTCTTGCTCGACTTCTTCTGGCTGCCATACGAGTACTCCGCCACCCTGCGCAAGTAGAAGAAACTGAACAGACTCAATAAAGCAGTGCTCTGTTGTACCCGCCCACAGGCACACGTCGTTCGGCCAGAGGCCCCCTGCTCAGCCATGCCAGAGTGCTGACCGAAGTGTGCCGTGGTGGTGGCAAGTACATTGGTAAGCATCCGGGGTAGCGAGACAGAGGAGCCACGCTCAAGTGACCCCCCCACCGCCCCTCCACCCAAGCCTGACCGCCTTCCCCGGGCCACCAATGGAGCCGTCATCCCTCATTTGTTTTTATTTGCATGCTCGGCACAGTTGACATGTCACAAACAACAAGCACACACAATGCAAACATGCCAAACCACAAAAGCACACAAGGCAACAACAAAAGACGATACTGAAGATCACCAACCAGAATCTGCCATCATATTAAAGCCTCACTGCTAATTCACTTTTTTCTTTCATTATCAAGCGAGGCCCACTGGCGATATGGAGTGCAGGAGCACTGTAAATTCAAATTCATTTCGAGCCTAGTCTCTGTGGCTGTTCCCTGACTTGAGCAGAGCATTTTGATTCTAATCAGCCCAAATGAGAAAGCCGGAGATTCTTTATGGAAAGGATGCTGCTGATGCTCGGGTCCATTCTCCATCCAGGCTTGCAAATTCTTATGAGGGGAAGCTGTGTTTTAAGCAGCTTGTGCTCTGAACCCTTGAATCCCTCCTGACCCGGGCCTTGCCTCTGAGTTTTAATGTGTCAAACATTTGCATGGACTCCCACTCTCCAAAGGTATATTTTTAGCCCTGGTTGGAAATAGTATTTACTCTTGTTTCTAGCCTGCATCTAATAACACTTGAGACTCTGGCTGCATATGAGGCCCTGGCTGAAATGCCCTAGGAAGATTCCCCATCCTTAGTATTAACTGGATGGGTTTTCCTTTTCATGTATGATGAAGTCTGGGTCTGTCTGCTCTTCCATGCCTTCATTCTAGCAAAGAAAATGGTAATAGCAGCCTTCGAATGTTTCTTTTTCAGGATATCTCAAAACTGTTATTTTTTTCACTCTCTATCTCTCTTTCTCTCTCAATCTTTGGAGTCTAAGTAGGGGAGAGAAGAGACTGAGGGTAAAAAAAAGAGTGCACTGTTCTGTCATTGTTCTCTTTAGTGCTTCCGGGCCCAAAATCAGAAAATGGACAGGAGAATCAAAGAGAATGAGCAATAAATTGCAGATAAGCACTGCTCAGGTTTGAGGTGGTAGCTAACTACTGAGAGCACTGAAAATCTATACTGATTACAGTACCCAGCAGGAAAATGATTTTTATGCCACAAGACAGGATTTTTAAAGAGGAAGGTTAGGTGGTGTTGGTCAGATATTATTTGATTTACCTTAGTTGTTTGTTTGAATGGTTGGTTGGTTTCTTGTGGTTTTTTTTATTAGAGAAATAGTGCATTGTGGGTCACATCCGAATCTGAAAGCATGTTGAGAAATGTACTAGGCTATATTTGTCAATATGACAATGACAGCCATCAAATCATATAAAATGCCCTAAAACCCATATAAATTGTCTTAATAACATAACTTATGTCGAGTCTTTTGCATAGTTCTCTAAGAGCATTGGCTTTTCAGAAAACAGATGTTTTTATTCTAATGTCGTTAAATTAGTCTGTGGGCTGTTGTGTTGACAACAATGTCACTTTGAAACTATACTGAACAAAATATAAATGCAACATGTAAAGTGTTGGTCCCATTTTTCATGAGCTGAAATAAAATATAAAAAAAATGTCCATATGCACAAAAAGGGTATTTGTCCCAAATGTCCCAAACAAATTTGTTTACATCCATGTTAGTGAGGATTTCTCCTTTGCCAAGATAATCCATCCACCTGACAGAAGCTGATTAAACAGCATGATCATTACACAGGTGCACCTTGTGCTGGGGACAATAAAAGGCCACTCTAAAATGTGCAGTTTTATCACACAACACAATGCCAGAAATGTCTCAAGTTTTGAGGGAGTGCGCAATTGGCATGCTGACTGCAGGAATGTCCACTAGAGCTATTGCCAGAGAATGATCATTTCTCTACCATAAGCAGCCTCCAACGTTTTTTTAGAGAATTTGGCAGTACGTCCAACCGGCCTCACAACCGCAGATCACGTGTAACCACTGCAGCCCAGGACTTCCACATCGGGCTTCTTCCCCTTGTCTGAGACCAGCCACCCAGACAGCTGATGAAACTGAGGAGTATTTATGTCTGTAATAAAGCCCTATTGTTGGGAAAAACTCATTCAGAAAAAAACTAATTCTCCCCAGTGGGTGGCCTTTGCCCAATGCTGCGCCCATACCCAGACATGTGAAATCCAAAGATCCTGGCCTAATGATTTTATTTAAATTGACTGATTTCCTTATTCAAAATGTAACTCAGTAAAATTGTTGCAATTGTTGCACGTTGCGTTTATATTTTTGGTCAGTAGAAGCTATGTATCTTAACAAGTGAGGCCTTAGAGGTGCTATACTACATACTTAGAATACTGAATGTAAAGATGCTCTCCTACTAGGTGAAACCCTCATCAAATCTACATCTCTAAAGAATATGGATTGGAGAAACCTGATGTGGATATCTCACCAACCATCACATGATATTGCAAATACATGACTGCTTTATATTTCACATCAATAGGTGATCAATATTAACCATTATCTATGGGTATGTGAAAAGTTTCATTTCAGAATGCAATATATACATTTTCAGAAATATTGGTACATAAATGTTTATTCTTTAAAGAACTTATGAAAGAGATTCTTTAAAGAGATTCTTTAAATAAATAGATTGGTGTGTTTGTTCACTATCTAATCATGGCATGGGGTTGTTGAATGAGAAACATATATTTGTTTGAAATCTAACACTTTAAACAAATAATCATGTTTTTTTGCAAAACACTATATATCCGCCTCACTCTCTGGGAAATTAGTGGTACTGCTAAGTTTTACACAGTCAAATAGAACAAATTGCCTTTTTTTATAAAGAACTGTACAAATGATACATTTGTGACAATATATGTAAATAATATATTTAGTAAAAAATAATCAATTCAGTAATATGAGATCTGTATGTAAAACATTTACAAGTAACATTTGTTTTAAATTTAGCAGATGCTCTTATCCAGAGTGACATACAGTTAGTACATTAATCTTAATATAGCTACAGTAGTTGAGACTAATATACAGGATGCAAACGTTCTATTCCAGCTAAACAATGGATATATAGCGTTTTGCACAAGTGTATTTTTTAAACATTTGAATACAGATCTAAAATCTATGAATTACAAATCTGAGAGTAGTAATATTTTAAACACATATGAAGGTACCCATAGGCAATCATTTCTGATGAAAAAACACGTGAAAAATTGGTGGATATAGTGTTTTGAAAATAAACTGTTCTGTGTGCCTGTGAAGGTCCACACTTTAAAAAAAGAGATCTGTCTGGACACCTCATGTAGTTCTTTAAGTGCATAAAGGAGAAGAAACTCAATGTTTCAAAAAAAGAGTAACTGCCACACAATGGCATTCTTAGGCTACATGTTTCATGGATCTCAACCCAACATTTTGTTCAATAGAGCTTCATCCACTGGGACTTACTGAGAGATGTATATTTGCTCTACTTTATGGAGGAATCATACAGGGTCAGCCAATTGCCACATGTATGAAATGGCCTGACATAGCAGCACATCAACAAGAATGATGTTGAGTGTAAAATATGAACTATGATAATAGCTTCAGGTTAAATTGACAAATTCACAGTACCAGTCAAAAGTTTTGGACACACCAACTCATTCCAGGGTTTTTCTTTATTTTGACTATTTTATACATCGTAGAATATTAGTGAAGACATAAAAACTATAAAATAAACATATAGAATCGCAGAGTGAAGGAAAAACAGTCAAAAAGTGTTCAGCGTATGTGGGAACTCCTTCAAGACTGTTGGAAAAGCATTCCAGGTGAAGCTGGTTAAGAGAATACCAAGAGTGTGATAAGCTGTCATCAAGGCAAATAGTTTTGATGTCTTCACTATTATTTCTACAATGTAGAAAATAGTAAAAAATAAAGAAAAACACTTGAATGAGTAGGTGTGTCCAAACTTTTGACTGGTAATGTATATATTTTATATATTTTAAGTGGTAATGCACAAGGAAAGTGAGAGCTGATGCTATACAGATTGATGACAAAAAACATAATTTTATTATGACAGATCAAGATAATAATGTGCTTCCCTTCTGAGGCATAGTCATACACGGAGTAGAGGCCTAGATGGTTCAAAGCTGCATTACTTAGTAGTTTTAGTATAATAGTAGATCCCACTTGATTAGCATTACTTTTTTTTAAATTCTGTATTATTATTAACACTATTATTACCATTATCGTTATTACTATGTCATCATTCTTGCAGAATCGTAGGCCATGTTGTCTTCTTTAGAACATCCATTTAAACCTTTGGGAATAGAATGCACTAGAAATTCAATAGCCGTAAAATTCAGCTAATTGTCCTCACCTAGCAATATTTTAGTCCTAGTTAATTGTACGTGTTGAAAAATGAAGTAAGGCAACAGCGCCTGGTCTAGGAGTCCATTGGCCATTTTTTCTTATCAGTTATGGGCACCTGCATTCCTTAGTGCCGCCTAACATCTGGGGCCCTCAACATGCACTAGAAATACAGCTACGTGCACTCACGACTAGCCTGAACAACACACACACACGGAGGAACCAACGCAAGGGCGCGCATATCGCCAGCACAAACACACGCGCGCACCACTGAATGGTCAATAAAATATGTACATGTAGGCCCATGAGAATAAGAAAATAGGTACTTGGCTATAACCATGACTGACTGAAACACCAAAGTAATGAGATGCGTATGAAGAGCTGTTTTCAGTACCTGCAGTTGTACGTTCGGATCTCCTTGTTATCCCTTTTGCACTTGACTGCCACAAAAATCATAGTGACAAACAGGATCGCTGCAATAGAGCCCAAGGCAATGATGAAAATCAATGACAGGTTTACTGGTCCAATAGATTCCTGGGCGTTCAGGTCTGGTGAGAGGTAGACAACAATGTATGCAGAGGCCGACAAGGACGGTTTCCCGTGGTCGCGTGCCACCACTGTGATCTCGTAGGTCGACTTGACCTGCTCCCCGAACATCTTGGTGGACCGCACCTCTCCATTCACCTGGTCTATCTCAAAGAAAGGCCTGTCTCCCTCCGAAATGGTATAGGTCAGCCTTCCATTCTCCCCCTCGTCGTAGTCGTCGGCCTTGACTTGGGTCACCAGGTAACCCACCCCTGCGTTCCTTGGAATGGATACTTCCGCGGTGCCATTTACCAGGGGTGGAGTAGTCATAACAGGTGTATTGTCATTCACATCCAAAACGACAATGCGCACCGTCGCGTTACTGGATAAGGACGGATTCCCTTGGTCCCTGGCCAAAACTTTGAAGTCAAAAGTCCTAGTGTACTCATGGTCGAATGATCTCATGGAGTAAATACGTCCTGAAGGATTTATACTGACATATGTGTTTACGTCCATGTGTTTAATCTCACTGGGAACGATGGTGTATGAAACGGTGCCATTCATGCCCAAATCGGGATCTACAGCAGACACTGCCAGCAAACATGAGCCGGGCAGGTTATTTTCTAGGACCATCTCTTGGTAATGGGGTTTTAGGAAGTGGGGGGGGTTATCATTTTCATCTGTGACTTTCACTACAAACGACTTAGTGGCACGTAAAGGGGGGGTGCCACTGTCCTCTGCTTGGATAGTTAGATTGTATGTGTCCCTCTGTTCTCTGTCTAGCCTGCCATCGACAAGGATGGTTGAGAAGCTCTCGTATTCCTGGAGCCTGAAAGGGACGTTGCCTTGTAGTCTACACTGCACCTTGCCATTCGCGCCAGCGTCCTTATCTGAGACCCTTACTAATGCAATAACGTATCCACGTGGCGCGTTCTCACTAACTTCAATCAGCTCTGTATTCACCGACAATAAACTAATGACAGGTGGGTTATCATTTGCATCCATCACATTGACCGTGACTTTACAATGAGCCGGAATAGAATTTGGACCTAAATCTTTGGCTTGGACATCAATCTCGTAAATATGGGTTGCTTCATAATCCAACGGGCCATTTACAGTGATTATACCGGTTCTAGGGTCGATTTTAAATACATCTCTAGTTTTCTCGGTGACGTAACTGTTAAACGAGTATACAACCTCACCATTAGTTCCCTCGTCAGGATCCGTTGCATTCAAATCAATTACAAGTGTATTAATAGGAGAATTCTCCATCACATTCACTGTATACACAGGCTGGTCAAAAACGGGATTATTATCATTCGAATCCATTACTTTAATATTGAGCTGAACTGCGCCAATCTTTGGGGGGTCTCCGCCGTCTTCTGCACTGATTTCGTATGAGTAGTGAGACTGGGTCTCCCTATCTAACGATTTTTGCACTACGAGTTCGGCAATCTTGGATCCGTCCCCCCTAGTCTTAATCTCCAACCCGAAGAGCTCATTCGGGGTGATCGAATATGATTGCACACCGAAAATCCCAGAGTCCGGATCGCTTGCCCCCTCTAGGGGAAACCTGGTACCAGGGGAGGCATTCTCTGAGATTTCAATGTCAATGTGGTTTGTGGGGAATCTGGGCGCATTATCGTTCAAATCCACAATTTCAACTTTAATTACACAGATCTCCATGGAGTTTGACATCACCTCCAGAGAGACAGTGCACTTTGACGTCTGTCGGCAAGCCACATCTCGGTCTATTTTCTGATGTGTGAGGAGAAGTCCAGCAGGGCTGAGTTCCACCCATCGCGGCTCTGAATTTGAGATGACCCGCAAGTACGGCGCACGCGGTGCAATAGCAAATCCTTGAGTTTGTGCGTCCTTTGTCACGTTTCCAATGATATACCCAGCCTTCTGCTCCTCGTTTATCGAGTATTTCAAATTGATAACAGAATCAGACCCAGTCCAGCATAAAAGGACTATCCAAAGAATTTGCATAAAATCCATGTCCTTGGCGTACATTGTACCTGTTGATTTTTCCTTTGATTTAATTGGGACCTCGTACGATCACGCACAGCTATACATGTCAGAGATAACTGGCAAAATGTTCCAGTTAGCGAATCTCATCGAAAAGTTATCCATGGAATAGGTTTCGATAACATAAAAGGCTATCTGGTATCCTATCTGGTATACATGTGACTTGATTATATGGTCTTAAGTCCATCTACCTCATTGTACTCTTCTGAGAGAAACCACATTCTCCAATCTGCTGCAACGCGTGAGATCTTGAGGATAGATATTAGAAAACATTCTGAATGGTCTCAGAACACTGTTGGTCTCAGAAGAACAGATACATCTGCGCTGTTTGTATCAAGCTACAACTATAGGAACGTCTGGCAAGATAAACCGACCATTTCGATACAGGCTGGAAAACAATGCAAATAATGAATTTAAAAATCAAAAGGGAGGAAAATTCTAATGAACAGGTTTACCCCCAAAAATAATGTTCACTGAAGATTAAATTATTGGCTAAAAATGATCCAGTTCAATTCTTCCCAGCATCATGATTGCGATTCAACAACCATAAGGATAATTGTAGACACACTGAATTTTACGCATACGTCCACAAATGCATATGAATGATTTGTTCAAGTTGTAATGACTTTTCCGTTGTAATGACTTTTCCTCTTCAATGGGCAATTATATCACACCACATATCCGATGGAAACGTAAAAAAGGAATCCGCATTGAGAAAATCCGTGAATAGCCAAAGTCCAGTCATCGAATGTAGACCAATGATGCTGTTGACAAAACGAATCTTGTGGGCCTAATGCTATGAGTGAAGACCACGGTTACCTTTTAATTTCCAGGCGAGCCGATAAGAGGTTTCACTCTCTCTCTCTCTCTCTCTCTCTCTGTCAAAGTCTTTTATCTTTCTTTTGCTAATTCGTTTCCTCCAATCTCACACATGAATACATCGAACACGTCCCGGGGAGATATGGTCAATATCAAATCCAGTGTAAAAATATAGAGGCAAACACATGATGTTATACCGTCACGATAAAAAGCAGTTCGTTTCAAGCATGCAGCAGAGCCAATTGCATGAAAAATATCCAGCACCACTCGTTGTCAGTAGTCTACTAGTTCACCCCAATACGCGCTCCGGCTCCGCTCGCATCAATGCTGCACACTGCCGAATGCACAGCTCAGCGCTGAGCGCTAATTCTCCGGACCAGGACCAGCAATCCCCTCAACCAATCAGAGGTTACACAGGAGGGTTGGATTTGCTGGTTGGTGGGGAAATATACAGCAATGAAAACTCCGCCAGCTACCTGCACACTTGTTCAACTGTGGAAAGGGTTAAGTAGTGTAAATACATGTATTTATTTATTACTCGATGTGTATCATGTAGTTAATGTAGTCGGACCAATTAAAGACCCTACGTCTATATCGCATAATGGTTAGAACTCTTGGTATGTTTACTCGTCATTCCAATGCAATCGGAGTTTTTACATGCTTTCTTTCTAAGTTTGATATACCGGTGGTATTCAGGGTTTGCCCTAAAGGCGACTGTGATCTGAGGACAGAGTCCAATCCTTCAATGAATCGAAATAATACTTGATCCACACATGATTGCTGATGACATCCCGATGATTTGATGTAGTCTTTTTTTTAACATAATGGAAGTAGCCTATATCTTATTGTAGCCTATTTTGTTAAGGTGTGCCAAATTCGACTATGAAATGCTTCAGAATGCTGTACTGTAGATGCGTGAAATGTAACACCAAGCATTCTTGAGAAACAGGTAGGTATAGTCTCGCATGTAAAACGAGGACGGGTGCGTTACCAATACAACGACGACAAGTGTTATGTTACATATTATTTGTGTAACATCGTGTCTTATTTCTGGACAATAAAACAAATGTGATTGTAGTCGCAGGCTGCAAAATATCCCTCTCTCTCTCTCTCTCTCTCTCTCTCTCTCTCTCTCTCTCTCTCTCTCTCTCTCTCTCTCTCTCACACACACACACACACACACTCAGTCACGTGCGCACGCACACACACACACACACACACACACACACACACACACACACACACACACACACACACACACACACACACACACACACACACACACACACACACACACACACACACACACACACACACACACACACACACACACACACACACACACACACACACACACACACACACACGCGCGCGCGTTGCATTTCTTAGATGTGAAGAAAACGATATGGTTACTAAAATGTGTAACAACAAAACAATATGATTTAATTGATGCAGAAACATGTTCTAATTAAAATAATTTGAGAGAATTCTTAGAAAATGTCACTACAGTCCTTAGGTCTGTTGAAATGAACACTTCTTTTGTGTCATGCTAGCTGATCCCTGATAAGGCCAGTACGGTAAATTACCTGTAGACTAGGCTACTTCAATCTGCTTTTGGGTGGAACAGCAATATAACTTCACACGTCAATCAGTGGAAATGAAGGGAAGCCTACCTGAGAACTCATATCAATTTACATTCGGAAGTTCACGACACTGAGTGGCAATATTTAATTGTTGTATTAATGGTACATAAAGCACACTGATTTTTACTAACATTTGTGTCATGTGTATATTGGCCAGGTCCTATTCCTAAAATGACTATTTTGAGGATGCGATAGACTGCATATTTTTTCCTGGTCAAAAAGGTTGGCTATTTGCTTGGATAGGTAGTCTAATAATGTTTGTTTTTTTGCAACGACTAGGCCTAGTAGGTGTGTTGTAAGGCTTATTTGTCATTTAGAACAGACCTCATTATTCCTCGTGGGTTTCGCTGCCTTCTCACTCCCCAGCTCACTCCTCCCCATCTGGCAAACTTGGCTGCAGACAACCCAGACCATATCGAGGGTTACCCGGTTTAAAAGTCACAAGGGTGACACCTAGCGTCCTTTTGCTGCTTGGCTCGGTTATTGACATTGACCCAACAACATTTGTCACAAACATTCTGCCTTTTGTTAAATTGCATAAGCTGTACCTTTCTCATTGTGGCAGACCATCTTGCTCTGTGATATGCAGTTATTTTGCTTTTCAACGTTTATTACGTTTGGATCTAGTTTGCTTGATTACCTGTATTACAGGTGATTATTGTTTTCTCATTATCAACATACAGTATTTGTCCACAAGTTATGATTTCACAGAAATGTTTTGTATTCCGCCTATCTTACCTGAGATGTAATGAAAAGTAATAATAGCCATACATCAAACTGTTATACCAAATAGCCATATTTCTGTAATACAACACCAGGGGCGCAACTTTGGTTTTAGAAATGGGGGGGACATAATAGTAACATTATATATATTTTTTTATCCTTTCGGATAACACTCTAAACAGTCTACCCGACCGCTCGGAGGCGTCCGCACGGTCCTAAAGCACACCGTAGCCTAGTTTTGTAACACAATTTCAGAATGTTTGAGGGACATGTCCCCCTGTCCCGTCACCAGTCCCCTCTGTCCCCAGTGAAAATTGCACCCCTGTACACCAAAGCCTCAAACAGCCCTCTACTTTCAGTGTAGGGGTACTGTTATATTCAAATTACTGGCTGTACACCCCAACATGGAAAAGGCCAAAACACTGATTGCTTGTGAAATATGCATCAGAGTATCTCACAGTCTTACGCCACATGAAATAAGAGGCTCTAGTAAGACAAGAATCCCTATAGAACTGTAACAGTATGTAGATATAGAATGGGCTTGGATGGATGGATGCATTATTTCAATATTTCGGAGTTATTTTACGTCTAACTGTCAACTGCAGGCTACACTACTCTGTCATTCTGCTTCTTTGAAAAGCAAAACAAGCAACATTTCTCTCTGTGTAGCCTGTAATAGGGTACATTGCTGGTGCTTTATCAAGACAATACACTGGGTGGATCTGAGGCTAGATACAGTATCCTCGTAATAAATTCTTAATGGACAGGGAATTAAAACAACCATAGGTGGCTGTGGGACTTTTTACTCTTGGCTTTTTAGATGCCATATTTGAATCCCATTGCAGAGTAAAGGCCTGTACATTTTATTCTGTATTATATTCCATTTGAAACTGTGCAAAGGTTGAAACAAAGTTGCTGTTTCATAGGAAAGGGGAATTAAGGTGAACAAATCAATAGTGCCAGTAGCCTAGCCACTAGCTATGTCTCTGTCTCCATGTAAGTAGCGATAGAGTAGACTACTGGACAAATTACACTCATTGGTTTGTCCTTTTGATTTTAATGATTTGAGTGCTTTGTGTTGAGTGGTTGTAAAGATAATTGTTTACATTTCTAAGCATGGTGTTGTTTTATCTGTATCATTTGGCCGAAGCCAGATATTGATCTCAGACACTAATATACTGTATCTCCTCTGTCATCTAAGAGGAGACGATGGTGATTGGCTAGGCTACTTCTCCCTTCATTATGATTGCGACTTTTTATTCTTTCAGTCTAATTACCCAGAATGTACTGCCAATTGAACTCTCATTAACAAAGTGGCCATGACAATGTGTTTCTCCGTAGACATTGGACCACATGTGGAGCACAGTCAGCACACCCCTACTGTGCATGGGGAAAGGTGTTACTTGTTTGCAATTAAAGGAACTTTAAGCATTACCCAGATGGTTTTGGGTTCTGTTTACCTGTGAGTCGTGACCCACACCTATATGTCATTCATTTCTACTATTAACATTGGGTGAGGGACACAGAGAGAAGTGAGACAAGGGTGGTATTAATGTTCGGTGAGGGCAGTGGTGTAAAATACTTTAAATAAAAGTACTTTAAAGTACTACTTAAGTAGTTTTTTGGGTATCTGTACTTTACTTGACTATTGATATTTTTGATTATTTTTACTTTTACTTCACTACATTCCTAAAGAAAATTATGTACTTTTTACTCCATACATTCTTCTTGACACCCAAATGTACTCATTACATTTTTAATGCTTAGCGGGACAGGAAAATGGACAAATTCATGCACTAATCAAGAGAACATCCCTGGTAATCCCTATTGCCTCTGATCTGGCAGACTAACGGACTCGCATAACAGAAATTATTTGTTTGTAAATTATGTCTAAGTGTTGGACTGTGCCCCTTGCTATCTGCAAATTAAAAATATTTGCTTAATATAAGGAATTTGAAAGATTTATACTTTTACTTTTAATTTTGGTATTTAAGTATCAAAATAAAAAGTCATTGCTAAAATATACTTAAGTGTATTTAAAACCAAATACTTTTAGACTTTTACTCAAGTAATATTTTATTGGGTGACTTTTATTTTTACTTGAGTCATTTTCAATTAAGGTATCTTCACTTTTATGACAATTGGGTACTTTTTCCACCACTGGGTGAGAGACACCAAGCAAGGATGAACTCCCTGTGCCCTTCACCATCAACAAGCTTCCATCCAGACAATGGCTTATTGTCAAGCTCATAATAAAGAAAACATCATCAAATTGACAAAAGACAACATTCCAGTTCTATTCGCATATGGATACAAAAATACATGTTGTTGTCTAAATGGAGACTATGGCAAAACAACTGCCCTGTTATGTTGACATTAAGTATATGGATTCCAAGTGGAATTCACCTAGCCGTGCTTTAAGGACTATGGCTAACTAACAACATGCTTGGTTATATTGGCATACGAAAAACTTATACCAGTGCTTCTAGGACTGTGCCCTCGGATAGAGAGAGTTGAAGAGATTTTAATGGACGTATCATGGAGGGCATAACATCATTGAGGGACAGGGATCATAGACAGATTAAGCCTGTCACTTCCTCTTCCTTCAGCCTCTGGCCAGGGTGGTGAGGGGGAATCAATTTCTTGCAATGCCGTGTGGATGAATACCAATAATAAGGATGTCCTCTACCACAGCCAAAACAAGCACCGCCATCTTGCCCATTCCGAATCAATGCACCACTGTCTGTCTCTGTCTTCCGCTAGCTACCTGTAGCTATGTGTCTGAGTGTGGGCCAAGTTTCAGTGGGCAGAGAGGCATGGAAAGGCGTGTTGGACTGCGATGGGTGAGGATAGTGCCAATACAGCGATAGAGGGACTCGGCTACTACTTTCGAGCCGAGCATCAGGGACAGAAAGTCAGACTACAGAAGTACAGTCTTAGAAAATAAAGTTCTAAAAGGGTTCTTCGGCTATCCCCAAAGGGATAGAACTTTTTGGTTCAAGGTAGAACATTGACAGGGCTGTAGTGGAGGGAGTCTTTGACAATTTTTAGGGACTTCCTCTGACACCGCCTGGTATAGAGTTCCTGGATGGCAGGGAGCTCCGTCTCAGTGAAGTTGGAGCTCCCTGCCATCCGTCCCAGTGAAGTTAATTCCATGTTAATTCCTTAGTGATGTGGACACCGAGGAAATTGAAGCTCTCGACCCGCTAATCAACTCATAGATTGTTCTCACTGCTACCGCACGGCAAGCGGTACCTATTCACCAAGTCTAGAACCAACAGGACCCTGAACAGCTTCTACACCCAAGCCATATGTCTGCTAAATAGTTAACCAAATAGTACCAGGACCTTCTGCATCGACTCTTTTTACACTAACTCGTTTCACTCATCACATATGCTGCTTCTAATGTGTATTACCTATCCTGTTAACTAGTCACTTTATTCCTACCTATATGTATAATTCTACATCAATTTCCTCATACCTCTGCACATCAACTATGTACTGGTACCCCATGTATATAGCCAAGTTATCATTACTCATTTTGTATTTATTCCTTGTGTTACTATTTTTCTCTCTAAATTGTTTGGGAAATAAGCATTTCACTGTTAGTCTAACACTAGTTTTTTCCCAACATGTGACCAGTAACACTTGATTTGAACCCTTTTGGGTTCCATGTAGAACCCTCTGTAGAAAGGGTTCTACATGGAACCCAAAAGGGTTCTACCTAGAACCAAAAATGGTTATTCAAAGGGTTCTCCTATGGGGACAGATGAAGAACCCTTTTAGGTTAGTGTGTGTGCCATGCAGACATGCCTTGCCGGAGGAAAAATATAGAAAGGGACAAAATCAATAATTCTCTGTGTACTTTGAACTGTGGCGGTTCAAGTCTTCCAGGCTAAAAAAGTCTTAAATATGCTCAAAAGCAGACTTGGAGTGTGAAACTCCCCTTCACCCTAACTAGCCTAGCTTTTGCTACCGTCTGCGCGTCATCATGATCCTCCGCAATGCTTTACTTCACACAGGGTTAGATAGAAGTGGCGGTCTGTGCTGTTTAACAGGTTTAGGCTAATATATGATACTAACATTTTCCCTATACCCATCATGAGGTTGCTACAACCTAGCCTATGAATGAAAGTTTACAGCGTAGGTGCACAGGTCGAGAGAAATTTGATTAATCAAGGTGACAGACATTGACACATTCAATACCGCCTTGCACAATCTTGCCTACATCTAACTGATCTTGGATGTAATCATTAATCCAACAGTTGAAAATGTGAGTTTCCATTGGACAAATTCAGTTATGTTTATACCTGTTTAGTTCCATTTGAGAAATGTTTGAGAAACATTTTTTAAAACAGAATTGGTGGTATGAATACACCCCTGATCACATGTAAACACAGTTCACTTTCATAGCAGCCACATACAAACAGAATGATCCCTTTGATCATTGGATAATTCCTTCTCGCATCTACACGCATCTTCCTTCTTGTTACATTCACTTGTGGACTTCAATGCACAACACATCAGCTGTTTGTGACCAGGCAAAAAAAAAAATCCAAGCCAAACCTTCATATCATTACCACTAACCGCTACACAGCCTACAAAACCAAAAGCTTACCTTGACTTGGAAGAGTTCCAGTGTTGGATAGCCATAGTCATCTAGGTAACATAGCATCCCTCTCTATTTGAGCCGGGTGTTTGGGTTGACATTCAGTTCATTCTGCAAGAGCTCTGATAGGGTGGAGGAAGTCCACCGGAAGTTGTCATAATTACTGTGTAAGTCTATGGAAGGGGGTGAGAACTACGAGCCTCCCAGGTTTTGTATTGACGTCAATGTACACAGAGGAGGATGGAAACTAGCTGTTCTTCCGGCTACACCATGGTGCTACCCTACAGAGTACAGTGTGTTATAATAAATTATTTGGTGATGTGAATATATTTAGTATAGTTTAATTTAAAAAGGATATTTTTTTTTTTGAAATTCACTGAGGAGGATGGTCCTCTCCTTCCTCCTCTGATGACCCTCCACTGTTAATAGCGTTGCGTGGTCAATCCGACGTCTGTATTGGCGTGCAGCATTTACCATGATACGGCCTCTGCAGAAGTCAGGGCATCCATACTTCTTGCGTATCGTGGAGCAGCGCAGAGCTGTTGTGAAGGAAGTTGTCAAGGAAGTGAGTTTGTGTTTATACAGGACCCCCCGCCCACACCTACCATCAACCAATCATGTCATTGCGGAGCTACGGTATACGGAGCCCTCCTCATTGTAACAAAATTTGAGAGGTGCACAGCGGTGCGTTATGGAGCTCAATTTGGCTTCTGTGTGCCTCCGGAGGCGCCGCAATTCCGTCACCCCATCCATACTACGCCTCTGACCACATTTTCAGATCAAGCATAAATTGGCTCTTAGAAAGAGCTGATAACAGTGCAGAGAGCAACAAACAAATGTCAGCAATGGTGGTACACTATAAATGTACAAAGACACTGTACCAGCCTTTGTCATCTCTGATTAGCCACCCCCCCCCTCCCCCAACTTCACCTGATAGCAATTTCAAAGCATCTCAGCGCAGTCCAGTCTCTGCGTTTTCTGACAGAGAGCCATCTCATCTCCCCACTTCAGTCTACCGAGGCGGCAGAACCCATCTCTGACAGAGAGCCATCTCATCTCCCCACTTCAGACTGCCGAGGCGGCAGAACCCATCTCTGACTTTCTCTCACTCTACGCACAACAGCCAAAGCTCCTTGCTCCCTTTGATGGTCATTTCTGTTCCATGAAAAGGAATGGAGCTACAATGGATTAAAACCCCATTCATATGCATCACTCCATATTGCAAGATCAAGAAAAACCTTGCAGTCTGTCTTGTCAAAGGTAGAGCACGTTTGTAAGTATGATAGTGATGAGAGCTCACGGTGTGTTCTGATCTGTTAATACCACCCTTCTCTCACTTCTCTCTGTGTCCCTCACCCAACATTAATACCACTTCTCTCTGTGTGGCGCTCTGATTAGGAATGAAGTGGATGCATTTGTGTTTGATGGCATGTGATTATTACATTCAGAGTCGTGTTTGTGGGGAAGCCGTTTCTGGTCTGTGCACCATATTTCCTAGGATCCAGTTGTGTGTTACCAGAGGCCAGATATGAGGCTTTTCTCCATGGCTGGTGTTGATACATACTGTGGCCCCCTCTGCCCGTCATGAGCACGACAACCAGCAGCCAGTTGGCACGGCAACCAGCAGCCAGCACATTTGCATTTTGGTTTCCACTCAGATTGATTTGGATGTTTCTCTTGTCAAATATGTCATGGATTTCTGGAACCGTGCTCTCGCAGGTTTAATGATCCAAATGTTATCCCCTCTATCTCCTTTTTTTGGGCACGGGTTAAGAATTACGTGCAGATGGTATTGTATTGGAATGGTTGTGTGGCTCTAAATGGGGAATGAGATGCAAGTGAATAAAGGAATATTGTTTGAAGTGTGCAGGAGGGTTGGTAGGGTTCCTGGTCATCAAACGCTGCCAAACACTGATTTAATATGCGGTTTGTGGATATTTAAGCAGTTCATAATTAGTCACCCAATAACCCATTTGCTTCTGAAATGAATCATGTTTAAGAGAAATATGCTATATTTGTGCATGATTAATCTGAATATTTATGCCATTAGATGGCAATTAACATGCACTATGTAGCCCTCCCTCTGGGAATGGCCTAATATTCTCCTACAACTGCTAAACTTAGAAGATGTCAGACTAATTAACAGCTATTACATCTAACCCCCCTCCCCAAATTGTTGAATTAGCTCTTTCTTCCTATCAATGTGCAATTATCTGGCCTTCAAAGTTTACCAAATGAATATATTGGATGTCATAACTTATTCATCTGACAAAAAAAAAAAGGTTATTATGAAGTTTGTGTTCTTTGCATATTGATACATTTCCCACACTAATAATGAGAACGAGCACTGAAATAAAAGAACAATGTATTGACGTATCCATTTTTCCTCTACGCGGTTCAGCCTGAGAAGGGACCTAGTTGAGGTACAGGCAATAATGCCATGAATCAGGACCCAAGTCTGAATGAGTTTGCCCTATTGATGTCTGCTAGACCTGACCCCTGTTTGAACCCTGACATTTTACATTCCTCCCACCGGTTCACTAGCATTTAGCACAATAGACCCAATCACACACACAATGCAGTTCCAGAGATTTTCATTTTGATTTGGTTACCACAATGTGCAAAATCAGTAGCCTTTGTTGTGAAGCCCCGGGGCACCTGACAAGAAAGCCACACAAACACAACGTCCTGAATGCACAAGGACCTGGTTCTATAGTCCTATAGGGTGCGTTGTTAACCTGGTGTACGCTCAATTAGCTTTGTACTTAGTGTGTTTATTCAGTGTCACCCTCCCTGATTAATTGGGGAACATGGACGATGGTAACACCTAAAACTGAATCAGGCCTTGGTGGGGCATGTCTCCCTGTCTGATAGCATCTCCACGACCCACCACAGGAGCTCTTATCTCCGCTTCCCCTCTGGGGTGTTTACAGCTGTTTTCTAGTCAAGACAAATTAGCGCTCTGCTACCGATTGTGTTCCCCTTAGATGTTGTGGGTGCAGAAAGGCAGATGTTGGTAGCATAGAGATACATTTCATTATATTTAAATCTATGGCTGGTTGATACTGTATAGTCTCTCTATGTAACTGTACTGATGCATGTCGAACTCTGAGCTGAGGCTTAAGTTAAAGGCCATAGACAGCGACAGAAGGATAAAGAGGTCATTGACATCAGCCTGCTACAGTAAAAGAGCACAAAGTATACTGACTACGGTCTCCATCCGGCAGCATGTGTAAGTGTGTTTGTGAGTTGATATGTATTTACGGAGGCGGGGACCTAAGTCGGAGAAACATATTACTATGTTTATTTTCCTCCCCAAATCTGTCTATCTAATATCTAGTTTATGAGCAGCTGCTCTGGCTGATTTAGATCCCCAGTAATATTCTAAATCCCTCCCTAGTCTCAGTTGGCTATTGAGTGGCTTATCAGGAGGACAAGAGGTTATAGTGAAAGGGGATAACCCTCTCTCCCACTCTCTCTCTCTCTCTCTCTCTCTCTCTCTCTCTCTCTCTCTCTCTCTCTCTCTCTCTCTCTCTCTCTCTCTCTCTCTCTCTCTCTCTCTCTCTCTCTCTCTCTCTCTCTCTCTCTCTCTCTCTCTCTCTCTCTCTCTCTCTCTCTCAATGACACTGGGGATTGTTAGTGTTTAATTGAGAATGGAAACCAGGGGAAACCTGGATACACCAAATCTTCTTTTGTTGATATATTCTTGCCTCATAATACCTCTGATGAATGATGACATGTCATTAGAATGTGACACTTTCCCCTTTCCACTGTCCACAACACTGTGGTTATCACCCGTGGGAGGGAGGGAGGGGGGGAGGGTGTTACCCATATGTTGCCACTGTTGATAAACGCAGTAGCACAGAGGCCCTCGTGTTTATTGCTTTCCGTAATGTGCCACCGGGCTTGAAGGTAATGGGGACTTTGCCCTATGATTGTGCCAGCTTTAAATGTTACACTTCATCACCTTCGCCGTCGGACTCCAGCAGGGCTGGAATGTACACTGCTGGCAGGCTCCATAAGGCAGGTGTAATCAGAACCCCTGTTTATTTATATAGCCCCTTACCAACCAACCACTCATCTTTGCTTCTCTGCTAAGAGCCTATTGGTCCATAAGCAATGTAAACCTACCACATTGTGGAAATCATGGATGGTTTAATGTCAACCTCCCACAATGTGGCAATCATGGATGGTTCACTGAGTATTGGTTATGTGAGAGGTGTGTGTGTGGGTGATGAAGTTGTGTATGTGTGTGTGTGTGTATAAGCATGCATGTGTGTGTCCAAACATTTGTGTGTGTGGGTGTGTTTGTGGGTGTGGGTGTGGGTGTGGGTGTGAGGGTGTGGGTGGGCGTGTGTGTGTGTGAGCCTCACTGCACATGTCATGTTATTTTATCCCCATAAAACCTGACAAACAACCCCAGAGACTAATCTGGCTTAGCATTCAGTGGCGGTGGTGGGACTTGTTTGTGCTGCTATGATTGGTGCAGGTCTACTAACTTGGACTGGTAACAGCAGAGTCACAGCATTAGCCCCAGTGGAGTCACGCTGCCTGGGGACGGTAATGCTGCTTCTATCTGGCCAAAGATATCAATAAAGGCAGAAGCACTGCAGTCTTTTGGGATGGCTGGACAGTTCAATTTTCTCTTCCCTGAAGGAGGGTTATTAATTGTCACTATGTCGTATGTGGTCTGCCTGCATAGATGCCGTCTGCGTTTCTCCTCACATTCTGAATTCCGAGCATGTAACCCAGAATGCAATTAATCTTCCGCCATTGGATCAAGAGACACACATCTGCTAGCCTGGCGCCCGGCGCTGGAATTAAGGCGAGTGAGTAGAGAAGAAAGAAATTAGTATGGAAATTAGCCCCCTTTAATGCCGCTGGCGATTAAAGGTGGTTTAGGGAACAAGCCGAGAAGGTGTCAGTTTCCCTTTGCAGATATCTGAGGTGTAGAAAATGGGAGGATACGAGGCGATTGCTTTCCTTGGGAGACTCATTTCCTCTTCTTTGCAGTGTGGGGGGGATTAAGGATAGCATATGAAAGGCAGGGCATTCTGTTTAGTGTACCCTAATTGTACCCTAATTGCACATGCAGTATACTAAAAATGTTTGGGGTGGCCAGATTATGCTGTATTTTACAACAGTTATTTTTTTAGATAACTAGGGCTTCAGCAAAGCCTGGAGGTAGGTTTGTTAATCGGCCATGTTCCGATGCATTGCATCTCATCCGCTCAACCGTGCTTTCTATAGATAGCCGATCTGTCTATTCATGCCCCTCCAGACTCATTTCAGTACGAGGGGAGGTGGGGGTTGGGTGGGCGGAAATGTGATTGGCCACCCTTGGCGCTCCTCATTCTCATTGGATCAGAGCGATGTCAATCTGGGGAAAAATAGATGTGTTTGTTCTGGTTATCCATATATATATATAATATTTTTTGGGCTGCTCCATTGACTTTAAGGAGATGATAACGCCCAGGCACCCCTGGCAGGCTAAAACAAACACACCAAAACCGTTGTTGTCATTAGGAGAAAAACTTTCTGAATGACAGAGTGGATGCTGAAATATTACAGTTGGGAGACAGACTCGGGAGTCGGCATCAACATTTGAGCCTTACAGAAGAAGAGCCATGCATCTCCATTTCTAATTATTTTAACAGCTGATGTAGTTGCATTTGTGTAAACAATCTAAATGATTTGGAGTTAGAATGTTACATCACCTGAAAGGACACAAACTTTACTATCTACTCCTATGTCTCTAAACAACTCTTGATGTTAGTCAGCAGATAAAGACATTTGAAAACATCATCTGAAAAATTACAAGGCACATACAGAGTATATGGTTAATCATCTGTAGGGTTCATTTAATAATGGCACAAGTGTAATAATAATAATCATTTGGTGGGTGCCAATTTTTGTCCTATTTCACACATGTAAAAGTGTGTGTTATACACATGTGTGAATTGGAAATGTGTTTGTTTTGCATATCCCCTCTGAGACACCCTCGGAAAGTGGGGTCATTGCCAGGGTCTACCATTCTCGATGACAACCCTGAAGCAATTAGCGCCTTTCTCAAGGGCACATCTACAGATTTTTTTCATTGTCAGCTCGGGGTATCGAACTAGCAACGTTTCAGTTACTGGCCCAATACTCTAACCGCTTGGAGTCCTGCCATCAGTGTCATTCCATGTCCATGGAATGTCCACACTCAATTACTATACTTAAAAGAAAAATGTGGACCGGGCTTAAGGTAGGCGAACTCCAACTATAAAAACTCAGTCTATCTTTCGTGTGTTCTTAATACTATACCACTCCATATACCCCTCCAGATACCCCTCCATATACCCCTCCAGAGGCATAATAAGTAATGTCAAACTGTGTGGAAATGCGTTTTAAAATGTAATTAAAAAATATCCGGGGGAGGACCTCGGATATTTGCTTGACCTAATTGCTGTTTGCTTCTGTTTCCATAGGGATGTACATGGTATAACAGATAGACTGACTGTATCTGGTGTGTTAAAGAGACAAACATCCCTTTCTCTGCATGCATGGTTCAACAATAGGTCAGAATGTCACAAAGTCAACCCTGCTCTCCTAGATTGTTGTATCACTTTATCCCTAGCTTTCTCGCCCAGTTGCATGTTCGTTTGTTCGTTCACGGTGTGATGCTCTGCATTCTTGAGGCATTTGTTAAACTGCTAAACTCACTAATACCCACCTCCCTGGTTTTGGGCCCTGTGGTAATTGCTGCCTCCATTCCTCATGGCTTCATTATCTAGCCTTGCCAGGTAGTGGGCAGCAGGGCTGCATATTGTGCCAGGAGGAAAGCTATCCCTGGGGCTATGAGAATTCCTTGCCCCCATGTGTCAGCTAATGTTTGCTAAGCCCTGAGGGACCGGAGACGCCGGGGAAAAAGCACAGTATTTCACAATCCATCGGCCCTGTGCTTGGAGGCAGGGAAGAATAATTCTGCTTGTGTCAACAGTTGTTTCATTCATGGGTAATTTCCCCTCACCGCTAGCCATAGAACCGACTATAGGCTGGATTCACACTGGGATTTCACCAGCATTCTTGACTCTCCCATTAGTGTCTCTTAACCATGCATTTGCAATTCCAGTAATTTACGTATATGAGAGCTATACAAGTCAGGTTGTTTATACAGCCACAGTCAGCGTTTCTTTAAGCAAAAGGCAGCAATCTTTGACTCACAGTTTTTGTTTTGCAGTAATTTGGCTTTGGCACAGTACCAACATATCCAGGTTAGGCTGGCTGTCTACTGGGAGGTAAGCAAGTGCACGTAGCTAGAAGACCTCGGCTGTAGATCCTGCAAATACTCATTTGCTTTTCTCCTCTCCTTGGTCATAGCACTGATATCTTCCCTTCACATAAGACTGGGCTCAGGAGCAAGGCCCATCTTAAGCTGGATTTAAAGGGGGACTTTCTTTATCGGAAGGGTTGGCTGGATTCACTATGCTGTGATGATTTGAAAGGACAGTGTATTCCTAATGTGTAAGCCCAGCGGGTGCATTCATTCACTGGTGTCATGTCTATTTGTATTCTTCTCACAGAGGACATGGAAATGTACAGTAACATTTTTCATTCGGAAACAGGTGCAGAGATGTTGTACAGTAGCCCACATGATGTCATGTGTGATATATTGTTGAAGGAGCAGAAAGGAGTACACTTGACTATTGTAATCCTGGCTTAATGTACACAGTACACAGTAGAGAAACAGAGGTACTTTCCCTTTTACCATGGCCTTTGAGAATCGCCATGGGGACGAAAGCATTGATTAGACACCCTATGACATTTTATTTGATTTCAATACAGAGCAAGAAAGAGAGAGAGAGAGTTTGCGTGTGTGTGTGTGTGTGTGTGTGTGTGTGTGTGTGTGTGTGTGTGTGTGTGTATGATTTTTTTGTGCTTAGGCCTACTGTACATTCTGGTATTGATAGTGTGTGTGAATGACTGCGAGCATATGTCTGTCTGTCTGTCTGTCTGTCTGTCTGTCTGTCTGTCTGTCTGTCTGTCTGTCTGTCTGTCTGTCTGTCTGTCTGTCTGTCTGTCTGTCTGTCTGTCTGTCTGTCTGTCTGTCTGTCTGTCTGTCTGTCTGTCTGTCTGTCTGTCTGTCTGTCTGTCTGTCTGTCTGTCTGTCTGTCTGTGGCCTGTGTAATGCAGACGTTCTGAATGCAGGCATCCCCAGTGTACAATATAGTAAACACGTAGAACACCATGTATTCAGCGGGATGGTTTAGCCTAGCATGGTGAAATAAGCGAGGCAAGCCAAGAGGGATTGACTTTACCATGAACCACCTCCACCGCAGAGCACGTTGGAGAACCACATAATCTATGTACACAATTGGAGAACGATTCATTTCTAACTGCTACCTCACTGGTGGGAAGGAAATTATTTCTGTCAACAGCATTGTAAACAAGGAGAGCGTGGAAGCAGAATCTACCCGCAAATCACAAGATATAGATTGTTTTTTCTATTTTAGATATTAAAACCTCTACAGGATTGGTGGGTCCCCCACGGGGCGGTTGGGCTAACGTAGGCTAATGCGATAAGCATGATTTTGTAAGTTACAAGAACATTTCTCAGGACATAGACATATCTATTATTGGCGGAGAACTTAAATTATTGTTAATCTAACTGCACTGTCCAATTTGCAGTAGCTATTACAGTGAAATAATACTATGCTATTGTTAGAGGAGAGTGCACAGGTATGAACTTGAAAAATTATTAATAAACCAATTAGGCACATTTGTGCAGCCTTGATACAAAAGTTTGAACAGAAATGCAATGGGTCATTGGATCAGTCTAAAACTTTGCACAAACACTGCTGCCATCTAGTGGCCAAATATCTAAATTGCGCCTTGGCTGGAATAATACATTATGGCCTTTCCCTTGCATTTCAAAGATGATGGTACAAAAAATGCAAAAAAACGCATGGCTTTTTCTTTGTATTATCTTTTACCAAATCTAATGTGTTACATTCACCCACATTCAATTCACATTTCCACAAACATCAGTGTTTCCTTTCAAATGGTATCAAGAATATGCATATCCTTGCTTCAGCTCCTGAGCTACAGGCAGTTAGATTTGGGTATGTCATTTTAGGTGAAAATTGAAAAAAAGGGGCAGATCCTTAAGAGGTTTTTAACTGTAATAACAGTGGAGAGAGAGGGAGTAACATATTTCATTCAGGTGGGTTTTGTGTTTCAATATTCCTAAGAAATTATCAACTGCAGAGCCCTTGCGAAAGTTGATGCTTGTAACCATCTCCGCCGAATCAACCCAACTACTCAGTCAGTCCCTCAGTGTTAGATAAGAATGTAATATGATATACTCAAAGCTGGGCCATTAATCAGATATTTCACCTCGGCAGATAGGAAAGATATAAAAACGTATTAGGATTCTGCACTAAGAGGATTAGTGGATGGAAATGGATGTGTGCTGGTGTTTTTAATCCACTCACTCTTAACCATTTTCAAGCTGCCCATTCTTCCACCATGCAAAATAATGATTCTCTGTCTTTCTCCTTTGATGCCGACTTGTGGTACCAGATTCAGGCCAGCTCCCCCCCCCCCTTCCCTGCCTCCTTCTCTTCTCTCGCAGGGAAGAAAAGCCGATAATGGAGCTATCAAGCTCGGTGTTTGATTAAGGGCCACTGTCTGGTGACAACACAGCTGCAGCACTGGTTAGGGGGCTCCGGCACCGCTGCTTTAGTCTGGCTCGCACACTGGCATTAGGATTTAAGGGACTCAGTGTGTATGTGTGTGTGTGTGTGTGTGGGGGGGGGGCTCTGTATGTGTGTCTGTGTCTGTGTGTGTGCATGTCTGTGTACAGTACCAGTGAAAAGTTTGGACACACTTACTCATTAAAGGGTTTTTCTTTATTTGTTACTATTTTCTACATTGTAGAATAATAGTGAATACTTCAAAATTATGACATAACACATATGGAATCATGTAGTAACCAAAGAAATGTTAAACATATCAAAATATGTTTTATATTTGATATTCTTCAAAGTAGCCACCCTTTGCCTTGATGACAGCTTTGCACACTCTTGGCATTCTCTCAACCAGCTTCACCTGGAATGCTTTTCCAACAGTTTTGAAGGAGTTCCCACATAATCTGAACACTTGTTGGCTCAAATGATCTCTGCATGTGTGGTTCCCACCATGAAGTATGGAGGAGGAGGTGTGATGGTGTGGAAGTGCTTTGCTGGTGACACTGTCAGTGATTTCTTCAAAATTCAAGACACACTTAACCAGCATGGCTACCATAGAATTCTGCAGCGATACACCATCCCATCTGGTTTGCGCTTAGTGGGACTATAATTTATTTTTCAACAGGAAAATGACCCAACACACCTCCAGGCTGTGTAAGAGCTATTTGACTAAGAAGGACAAATTGGTCTAACTTTTGTTTACCATTAATACCTTGTCACAACACAACTGATTGACTCAAGCACTTTAAGAAGGAAAGAAATTCCACAAATTAACTTTTTACAAGGCACACCTGTTAATTGAAATGCATTCCAGGTGACAACCTCTTGAAGCTGGTTGAAAGAATGCAAAGACTGTTCAAAGCTGTTATCAAGGCAAAGGGTGGCCACTTTGAAGAATGTCAAATATAAAATATATTTTGGGATTTGTTTATCACATTTTTGGTTACTTCCTGATTCCATATGTGTTATTTATGGGCTCCCGAGTGGCACAGCCGTCTAAGGCACTGCATCTCAGTGCAAGAGGTGTCACTATTGTCCCTAATTCAAGGCTGTATCACATCCAGCTGTGATTGGGAGTCCCTTAGGGTGGCACACAATTGGCCCAGCACTGTCCGGGTTTGGCCGGGTTAGGCTGTCATTGTAATAAGAATTTGTTCTTAACTGACTTGCCTAGTTAAATATAGGTTAAATATTTCATAGTTTTGATGTCTTCACGATTATTCTACAATGTAGAAAATAGTATAAAATAAAGAAAAACCCTTGAATGGGTAGGTGTGTCCAAACTTTTGACTGGTACTGTATGTGTGAGTGTATGTCTGTGTGTGTGTGTGCTGTAGGCTATGTCTGTCCTCCAATGTCTGTCCTCCAATGTCTGTCCTATGTCTGTCCTATGTGTTCCAGTGACTGTAGAAGGCTGTGACACTGTAGTAGCAGCCAGGTAATGTAGACATGTTGCCACTATTCACAGAGGCTACAGCTACCATCTGGCGTTGGGGTCATCACTCGTTGATCTGACCTCTGTGACTTTATAGTGAACACACGGGAGGTTCAGGCGACCCAACAGAAGGTCACCGCCAGCCGTCAATAAGGAGCCACGCATGTGGCGGTTGTCACGGCAATAACAGGTGTCAATCTTCATTACCTGCGATCCGACACCTCTCCAGATTCCAAATGATTGACCAATTAAGAAGAAAAATGAAGGCGAGGGAGCTCTTTGAATTTGACATCCTAATTAATGACGTACTCTCCCGTTTCATGTCACCTTGGAGCTAACTCTCTTCTGTGTTTTGTATCACATAATTAGTCCAGAAACCCTCCATAGAAAAGATAAGAAACTTGATCTTGCACACTGTTTGGCTCCAAGATAATAGCTAGTGTAAAGAGTAAGTCCCCATTCAATCAATTTAAGTTCACTCAGAATATTGACTTTACTCTGTGTTGTAAGGACAGTGTGTTTCACATAATTATCAATGTGCGCTAGAGGATTCGTACAATCAATTACAGGTTGATTGGGAATGATTCACTGTGAGTGCGAAAACGGAGAGAAAATATGAAAATATGATTTCAACTCCACTGGGAAATTGTGCCAATATGAGTGGTTGTTTTGCTGAAACATATACAAACAAGAGTGTGTGTGTGTCTGTGTGTGTGTGAGCGTGCAGGTCCATGCATCTGTGAATGCAGACACACACACATTCTATTCATTATCTTTAATCCGTAAGTGAGTGTATGACTGTGACTGATTTGTTATGAATCAAATATCCATAGAACGACTATCCAGATGACTTGATTACATCCTTCATGAACATTTCTCTAAGCTGACAATGAAAGAAGAATCCTTAGAATGTCTACGTACAGGAATGAGTGGAAGACACCAAGCGTCTACGACTGTTTGAGTTTTGAATAATTGTCAGTAAAACTCTCTGCTCAGTGAATTGAGCTTAAGCTACGTTAATTCTCAGGCTTCCATCCCTCACTCCACTGTATTCAACTGCTTAGCAAATTGTCAGACAAACCTACAAAGAGAATTATGGGCCCTGAGGCCGAGGTACTGGGGGAACTGCACCACTGGCAGTTTTTCTCCGGCGGAGCTGCGGGGTCTAGACGACGCTCTATTTAAGTGTGATGACAGCCCGAGGGGAATATGCACCCTATTCCTTTTATAGTGCACTACTTTTGAACAGGGCCCATATGAATCTGGTCAAAAGTGGTGCACTATACAGGGAGTAGGGAGCTATTTGGGACACATCCATAGTCTACATGCATTAGAAAGCCAGAAGCCATTAGAAAGCCAGATTCCAAGATGGCGTAGCAGTAACTCGTCCTGTCGTATCGTCTCTCTGTAAATATCGTCTCTTTTTCGTTTTAGATATTTTTTTCTTCGCATATCTTTAAAAACATTTTGCTAAACCTAAGCTTCCAAATACTCTTCTGCAACCCGCCAATGTAGCTACTTTTCCTAAAGTAGTTATATTTACTTCGAAACCGAAACCGGAACCCTTCAACTGAAGCTAGCCAGCCATGCTAGCGGTCTTCAGCTAACCTTTAGCTCGGAAAGCTCTTGCCAGTTCGAACAACGCGACGCTAACCAGAGCCTAACAGACCTATTTATTTTTTATTTTTTACCCCCGGATTCCCACCACAAACGGAACATTCTTCAGCTGGATCTTCACAACTAGCTATCGAGCTAAACAGCAACCCTGGTTGATTACTCCTGGCTAGCGTTTCCACCCACGTAGCTTGAAGCTAGCCCGGCCAGAGCTCCTAGCATACTCCTGGGCTACAATACCTTGACTATGACCGGTCTATCGATGTCACCGCATGAAGAGGAATAAACAGACTCACCCCATCGCAACGTCCTCCAAAGGCTAACTCTCTAGCCCTCGCTATCTCCTTGCTTGCTAACTCGGCATGCTAACTGCTAGCTTGTTTAGCTTGTTTAGCCCAGAACACACCCAAGAACCTCCAGAAGCTAACCAGCTAGCTACAAGCTATTTAGCTACCAGCTAGCTAGCTACAAGCTATTTAGCTACCAGCTAGCTAGCTACAAGCTACTTAGTCATTGTTAGTTTTCTTAACCTGGATAACACTCGCCAGCCCCCCTGCCCCTGGACTCTGATCACTTGGCTACATAGCTGATGCACGCTGGACTGTCCATTAATCACGGTACTCGATTCTGCTTGTTTGTTTTATCTGTCGGCCCCGTTGCCTAGTCAATGCCATTTTACCTGATGTTGTTATGCTAGCCGATTAGCTGTTGTCTCACCCACTGTTTTAGCTAGCTTTCCCAATTCAACACCTGTGATTACTGTATGCCTCGCTGTATGTCTCTCCCAAATATCAATATGCCTTGTATACTGTTGCTCAGGTTAGTTATCATTGTTTTAGTTCACTATGGAGCCCCTAGCCCCACTCCTCATACCCCTGATACCTCCTTTGTCCCTCCTCCAACATATGCGGTGACCTCACCCATTACCACCAGCATGTCCAGAGATAAAACCTCTCTCATCATCACCCAGTGCCTGGGCTTACCTCCGCCATACCCGCACCCCACCATACCCCTGTCTGCGCATTATGCCCTGAATATATTCTACCATGCCCAGAAACCTGCTCCTCTAATTCTCTGTCCCCAACGCTCTAGGCGACCAGTTTTGATAGCCTTTAGCCGCACCCTCATACTACTCCTTCTCTGTTCCGCGGGTGATGTGGAGGTAAACCCGGGCCATGCATGTCCCCAGGTACCCTCATTTGTTGACTTCTGTGATCGAAAAAGCCTTGGTTTCATGCATGTCAACATCAGAAGCCTCCTCCCTAAGTTTGTTTTACTCACTGCCTTAGCACACTCTGCTAACCCTGATGTCCTTGCCGTGTCTGAATCCTGGCTCAGGAAGGCCACCAAAAATTCAGAGATTTCCATACCCAACTATAACATCTTCCGTCAAGATAGAACTGCTAAAGGGGGAGGAGTTGCAGTCTACTGCAGAGATAGCCTGCAAAGTAATGTCATACTTTCCAGGTCCATACCCAAACAGTTCGAACTACTAATTCTGAAAATCACTCTCTCCAGAAATAAGTCTCTCACTGTTGCTGCCTGCTACCAGACCCCTCAGCTCCCAGCTGTGCCCTGGACACCATTTGTGAATTGATTGCCCCCCATCTAGCTTCAGAGTTTGTTCTGCTAGGTGACCTAAACTGGGATATGCTTAACACACCGGCAGTCCTACAATCTAAGCTAGATGCCCTCAATCTCACACAAATCATCAAAGAACCCACCAGGTACAACCCTAACTCTGTAAGCAAGGGTACCCTCATAGACGTCATCCTGACCAACTGGCCCTCCAAATACACCTCCGCTGTCTTCAACCAGGATCTCAGCGACCACTGCCTCATTGCCTGTATCCGCTACGGTGCCGCAGTCAAACGACCACCCCTCATCACTGTCAAACGCTCCCTAAAACACTTCTGTGAGCAGGCCTTTCTAATCGACCTGGCCCGGGTATCCTGGAAGGACATTGACCTCATCCCGTCAGTTGAGGATGCCTGGTCATTCTTTAAGAGTAACTTCCTCACCATTTTAGATAAGCATGCTCCGTTCAAAAAATTCAGAACTAAGAACAGATACAGCCCTTGGTTCACTCCAGACCTGACTGCCCTCGACCAGCACAAAAACATCCTGTGGCGGACTGCAATAGCATCGAACAGTCCCCGCGATATGCAACTGTTCAGGGAAGTCAGGAACCAATACACGCAGTCAGTCAGGAAAGCTAAGGCCAGCTTCTTCAGGCAGAAGTTTGCATCCTGTAGCTCCAACTCCAAAAAGTTCTGGGACACTGTGAAGTCCATGGAGAACAAGAGCACCTCCTCCCAGCTGCCCACTGCACTGAGGCTAGGGAACACGGTCACCACCGACAAATCCATGATTATCGAAAACTTCAACAAGCATTTCTCAACGGCTGGCCATGCCTTCCTCCTGGCTACTCCTACCTCGGCCAACAGCCCCGGCCCCCCCGCAGCTCCTCGCCCAAGCCTCTCCGGGTTCTCCTTTACCCAAATCCAGATAGCAGATGTTCTGAAAGAGCTGCAAAACCTGGACCCGTATAAATCAGCTGGGCTTGACAATCTGGACCCTCTATTTCTGAAACTATCCGCCGCCATTGTCGCAACCCCTATTACCAGCCTGTTCAACCTCTCTTTCATATCGTCTGAGATCCCCAAGGACTGGAAAGCTGCCGCAGTCATCCTCTCTTCAAAGGGGTGACACCCTGGACCCAAACTGTTACAGACCTATATCCATCCTGCCCTGCCTATCTAAGGTCTTCGAAAGCCAAGTCAACAAACAGGTGACTGACCATCTCAAATCCCACCGTACATTCTCCGCTATGCAATCCGGTTTCCGAGCCGGTCACGGGTGCACCTCAGCCACACTCAAGGTACTAAACGACATCATAACCGCCATCGATAAAAGACAGTACTGTGCAGCCGTCTTCATCGACCTTGCCAAGGCTTTCGACTCTGTCAATCACCATATTCTTATCGGCAGACTCAGTAGCCTCGGTTTTTCGGATGACTGCCTTGCCTGGTTCACCAATTACTTTGCAGACAGAGTTCAGTGTGTCAAATCGGAGGGCATGTTGTCCGATCCTCTGGCAGTCTCTATGGGGGTGCCACAGGGTTCAATTCTCGGGCCGACTCTTTTCTCTGTATATATCAATGATGTTGCTCTTGCTGCGGGCGATTCCCTGATCCACCTCTACGCAGACGACACCATTGTATACACTTTCGGCCCGTCATTGGACACTGTGCTATCTAACCTCCAATCGAGCTTCAATGCCATACAACACTCCTTCCATGGCCTCCAACTGCTCTTAAACGCTAATAAAACCAAATGCATGCTTTTCAACCGATCGCTGCCTGCACCCTCATGCCCGACTAGTATCACCACACTGGATGGCTCCGACCTTGAATATGTGGACACCTATAAGTACCTAGGTGTCTGGCTAGACTGCAAACTCTCCTTCCAGACCCATATCAAACATCTCCAATCGAAAATCAAATCAAGAATCGGCTTTCTATTCCGCAACAAAGCCTCCTTCACTCACGCTGCCAAGCTTACCCTAGTAAAACTGACTATCCTACCGATCCTCGACTTCGGCGACGTCATCTACAAAATTGCTTCCAACACTCTACTCAGCAAACTGGATGCAGTTTATCACAGTGCCATCCGTTTTGTCACTAAAGCACCTTATACTACCCACCACTGCGACTTGTATGCTCTAGTCGGCTGGCCCTCGCTACATATTCGTCGCCAGACCCACTGGCTTCAGGTCATCTACAAGGCCATGCTAGGCAAAGCTCCGCCTTATCTCAGCTCACTGGTCACGATGGCAACACCCATCCGTAGCACGCACTCCAGCAGGTGTATCTCATTGATCATCCCTAAAGCCAACACCTCATTCGGCCGCCTTTCATTCCAGTACTCTGCTGCCTGTGACTGGAACGAATTGCAAAAATCGCTGAAGTTGGAGACTTTTATCTCCCTCACCAACTTCAAACATCAGCTAGTTGAGCAGCTAACCGATCGCTGCAGCTGTACATAATCTATTGGTAAATAGCACACCCATTTTCACCTACCTCATCCCCACAGTTTTTATTTATTTACTTTTATGCTCTTTTGCACACCAATATCTCTACCTGTACATGATCATTTATCACTCCAGTGTTAATCTGCAATATTGTAATTATTCGCCTACCTCCTCATGCCTTTTGCACACATTGTATATAGACTCCCCTTTTTTTCTCTGTGTTATTGACTTGTTAATTGTTTACTCCATGTGTAACTCTGTGTTGTCTGTTCACACTGCTATGCTTTATCTTGGCCAGGTCGCAGTTGCAAATGAGAACCTGTTCTCAACTAGCCTACCTGGTTAAATAAAGGTGAAAAAAAAAAAAATAATAATAATAAAAATAAAAAAAACAACAACTAAGGGCTCCAACAGCAAAATACATAATACACCTGACAGGGCAACGGTCAAAAAACATGACACAACTGTGTGCCTTCAGTGACATGATGTCACTATCCTTAGACCTATCCTTGGCATTAAGGCACTGTAAAGTAGTCATTGCGGATGTACTATTTTGTATCTATTGATGTTCTGTTCATAACACTCTATTGTGCAGTACATTGGGCCAGTTGAAGGTAGGGCCTAGTTTGTGATGATGTGTTCCCATTTCTATGACCTTTTCATATCCTATATACAGGTAACTGCCCCATTTCTGTTACCTTTTCATATCCTATATACAGGTAACTGCCCCATTTCTGTTACCTTTTCATATCCTATATACAGGTAACTGCCCCATTTCTGTTACTTTTCATATCCTATATACAGGTAACTGCCCCATTTCTGTTACCTTTTCATATCCTATATACAGGTAACTGCCCCATTTCCGTTACCTTTTCATATCCTATATACAGGTAACTGCCCCATTTCTGTTACTTTTCATATCCTATATACAGGTAACTGCCCCATTTCTGTTACTTTTCATATCCTATATACAGGTAACTGCCCCATTTCTGTTACCTTTTCATATCCTATATACAAACCCTGAGACAGGGTTTTCCACCACCATCAACAAAACACCAGATGATGGAATTTCTCATGTAAGAATGGTGTTTCATCCCTCCAGTAGACTTCCAGATACTTGTACAATCTATACCAAGGAGCATTGAAGCTGTTCTGGCTCATGGTGGCCCAACGCCCTATTAAGACCATTTATATTGGTGTTTCATTTATTTTGGCAGTTACCTGTAGATTATCAATGAAAGTATTTGTTCTTGAACAAATAATCCTACCCAGTTATACACTAATGATGAACTTCAATCAAATAAACTCATCGTCCAGCATATGTTCTTCTTAACACCTTAGGCCTGAGTATCAAAACATGTGCAGACGGATGTGTACGTGCAGTGCCACAGACTCTGAAGATTAGCAGGTCGGCATTTCTGTAACTGCTTGCAAATATGTTTACATGTATTCAGCTCCGGGGGATCACAACGGTGATGGATAGACCTCGACGGTGGCGACGTCGCTGCAGAGAGGCGTTCAGGAAAAGCCTATTTGCTTTGAAGTGGATATTAATACACAGAGAGAAATTCCTGCAGGGATCAGACCGAGACGCTGGAGAGAGATACTGGGAAACGGGAGTAGCAGTGCTGCTGCATCTTGGGAGTGTCATTTTTTGGTGTTGGGTTAAGATGATGGTTTGATACATGCGCTGTTTCCATGTCATTTACATTTAAATTTAAAGCACTATATATGATCCAGAAAGTCTGGTCACACATTTTAATTTGCTAGCTGGCATTGGCGTTCATATACATAACATGATAAACATCCCTGTCTTACTCTCACCCCACAGTATCCTCCCTCCAAGTTACAATATTTGTGCTGCACAGTAGGCTACTGTAGGTCAACTGGTCTATGCCGTATGGTAATGGTATCAGTGCTGGGTAGGGTAGTTTAGCAGCCCAATGGAGAACAAAGTCAATCCAGAAACACATACTTTTCATGTGAGTTACAGCTGGCTAAATAAGTGAACATTATACTTCCCCTTATTTCAATACAGAGCAAGAAAGAGAGAAAATGTGTGTGTGTGTGTGTGTGTGTGTGTGTGTGTGTGTGTGTGTGTGTGTGTGTGTGTGTGTGTGTGTGTGTGTGTGTGTGTGTGTGTGTGTGTGTGTGTGTGTGTGTGTGTGTGTGTGTGTGTGTGTGTGTGTGTGTGTGTGTGTGTGTGTGTGTGTGTGTGTGTGTGTGTGTGTGTGTGTGTGTGTGTGTGTATACATGGACGTGTGTACTGTAATAGAGGGAGAGAGATAAACAACTGAAAGAGGGTTACTCTCTGCATAGGAGATGAAACCGTTGGAAAAGATTCAAGGTGCAGTGGGGACTGGGTACTGTAGCATACCTGGCAATTGAGCTGACATTATTCTAACATTCTAATCTACTTTGGTTTGTCATGGGAGACCACACACTCACACACACAAGGTGTGAGAGGCGTCCTGAGGGAGGGGGAACACGGGGCTATTTCAATGGACATGTATATATCTCCTTTATTATTGGTTGTCTGGTTCAGTGGGATTTGTGTTTGTAGTGTTTCCTCCATTTTCCCCACACAGTACAGCTGTTGCATCAATATCCAAATTCATTACAAAGTGACAGTTATTAACAGAGCAACTAGCTCTGAAACAGAAGTGGTGAGATTTCAGCGAACACTCCTCACGATGTTCTATTAGAATAATGAGGTTAGACTGATTACTGGCTGTGGACCCGGTTTCCCAAAAGCATCTTATTGCGAAGTTCATTGTTAGCACCTTCGTAGGATTGTTGTTAACGTTGCACTTGAAAGCACTGGTAATCTAACACCTGCTTCAGAACACCTCTAAAATGGTGCGTCGTTAGGCTCCCAAGTCTAAGGCACTGCATCTCAGTGCAAGAGGCGTTGCTACTGTCCCTGGTTTGATGCCCGGCTGTATCACATCCGGCCGTTAAGTGTGAGTCCATTAGGGCGGCGCACAATTGGCCCAGCATCGTCCAGGTTTGGCTGGGGTAGGCCATCATTGTAAATAAGAATTTGTTCTTAACTAACTTGCCTAGTAAAGTAAATGTCGGTGCTTTTTTTACATTTACATTTACATTTAAGTCATTTAGCAGACGCTCTTATCCAGAGCGACTTACAAATTGGGCTGATCCGTTGTCCGTATTGTGAAATATTTCTAATGTTAGATCCTATCACATGCTCCAACAACACTTAGCGACCGTTCTCTCTGCTTGGTGTTTTGGGAAATGGATGTTACATCTTCGGCCATTGTAGCAAAGATGCATCGTTAAAACACTCGTAAGCCTAAGAAGTTCCATTGCTATCAGGAAACTGGGCCCTGTACATTTCTCACCAGAGTGAAAAGAAATGTTGCACTCTTGTATTCGATGCCAATGGAGTAAATTAAATCACAGACAATTTCTGTGGAACGGAAATGTCAGTTAGCTATTTAGAAACAGGTAACATATTATGATAAAAACAAGTCTCAAAAGGGATCATCATGTTTTGCACATACAAGCCTCATAGTCCCAAAAGGCATCTTGCTTAATTGAGATGTTCTAAGCCTGTCACTGGGATCACAGCAACCACTTTACTGAGTAGCACAGAGGTGAGGGTGATAACGTTTCCATGGTTACAAGGTGGTTGTTGCTCTGGCGTGGTAGGAGGGGTTTAACTGGTAACTGCCCCTGTCTGAGTAAGAGTGAGATGGGCCGCCCTCCTTCCTCATCTGTGTCAGAGCTGCTGTTTATGCCTATAGAGACAGCAGCGAGCCGCCACCCAGCCCTGCTACGCCTGCAGAATCTCCCTCGGTTTGATCAGCTTTCGGAGTCGGCTTAATCTTGTCAGCTACTGACAATGAGGCCTGATCTCCTCTGTTCTTCTCCGGCAACTGGAATCGGCCTACAGCTCAGTCTATTCAAACAGCTCCAGATTCCTCTCCGGAATCCATAATCATTTCTATTAAGAATATTTCTGAATGTATTGAACATTCTCGAGTAACGGCACTGATCTGCATTCATCCCAAACATAAGCCGGCCCAAGTGAGTACAAAACGGCCCTACTAAACCCCCCCCCACACACACCCAACTTCCTCAATTTTAACCGCCTAAGATATGCATAAAGGATAAAATAAGATAGACACCGAGAGAGAGAAATCATTCCTCCTTTGAAAGAGACTGGAGACAAATGTCTTACTGGAGCTTTCTGGGAACGTGAGAGCTGAGAAGGAGACAGAAGCAGACAGGATCCTAGCATTACTACAAGGCCACTTAAATCCTCTACAGAGGGCACTAATGGAGTGATGTGTAATTGAGTATTCCTTTTGCTATGCTGGCAGGGTAAAACAAAAAATGCTCTATATCCCATATAGGGGACTGAGAGTGGGTGTTCGGCCTCTCAAAGTGTCTAGTTCAACCAGATAGAAAACAAACTGTAAATTATTTTCAAGTAATTCATTCTCTGTTTCATGTGATCAGCATTATTTGAATTAACCTTGACGCCAAGGGCAGATTATTTGAGCTATTTTGTGACATGTTTCTTCTATAATGGCATCAACAGCATGACAATGGGAATGATTATATTGGCGGGTTGGTTGTTCAGCAACAAAACCGACCCGTGCGCAACTATGGGAAACTTAGACGGGCTGGCATAGATTATTGAAATCAAAACTATATTTAGTCTCCAAATGTTTATTGAAAACATAAATAGATTTGCACAATAAGCACTTGTTGTCTCTCATATACATTGTTGCAGTTGTTGGTTAGCTAGCTCGCAAATTTTTGCCATATTAACATAGACATGACATCAGTCAAAACACCTTAAATCAAGACATCCCACTGGGCATACACTGGTTGAATCACCGTTGTTTCCACTTCATTTCAATGAAATGACGTTGAACCAACATGGAATAGATGTTGAATTAATGCCTGTGCCCAGTGGGATGATATCAACAACAAGATACAATGAGCTGAAATGAGCCACCTACGATTCCCCACATGGTAGCTTCTTATCACTGTAGCTATCTGACTGTTCAGAATCATAACAATGCACAGCTTCCGGCCACATCAATGCGTTTTAAAGTATTTGACCCAAGTCTGACTGCTCAGCTATAGTCTGTGACTGAACCCCTATCAAATTGGCCCATTTCTCGCAGATTCTGAATTTGGCAAGGTTTTATACTCTGTATGAATGAGTCGTATGGCATGGTCATGTGTTTCAATAGGCTGGTGTGATTGTCAACTCACCTTTTAAAATTGTCATTCTATTCTATAGCAAATATCTTAGGTGTCAAAGGGCAATTTGCACCATTTGTGTTACAGTAGAGTTTAGGGTGTCATGGCTTGACATTTCCACTGTAAAAATGGTCTCTATTCAGTGTATGAGTCTATCTGACCTGAGTGAGAGCATCCTCCACTTCTAGTGTGTTTTCTGAGATGGTCCTGATGATGCTTGATCTGTAGGTGAAGTGTTGTAGTACAGTCTCCAAGTTCCATTCTCCATCATATGCCTAGTCTGGCTATGACAGAAAACTGGCTACGATAGGTGTCTACCTCTCTGAATCATAAAACGCAGCACTCAAACCTTTATAATTATTTGGTTAAAGTGTACTGTAACTCCTATTAAATATTATAGAGCAGAATTGTTTTATGTGTATATAACTCTCAATGCTCATATTTCACATGACACTGTGCATTAGCAATGCATTAGTTAACATTTGCTTTGCGTTACACACTGGAGAATTTACAGCATCAATTTACGATTTCTTTCAAATTATTTTAGTGGAGTGCTGAAACTTCATTTGGAGGTGCAAGTATCACAGCTTTAACTGAGTCATGAATGGACTTTTGCCAACTGTGCGTAAATCAAGCAAGGATTTCCGAAACAACGGAAACAATTTTGATTATCTACTGTGGGGTAGAAATTGGTGTTGTCTGTGTTGTCTGAAAGAGCTATCAAGAGCTATCGGTACTGAAATAGCTATCAAGAGCTATCGGCACTGAAATAGCTATCAAGTTAGGCGATATGAAGCATAATAGTGATCGGGAGGGACCCATCGCATCTTTGAAATATAATCCATGAAAGCAGTTGGTAAAGAATGTGGTGAAGGAAGACATAAGATGGGGTGTTCATAATACAACAAAGTATGAGTCCTGAATCTACCATTCTGTCAATTCTGTTTGATAAGTTCTGCTCAGCTACACTGATAGGCAGCAGCCGCTACACGACCATTTTTTTGTACCATACCTGGTAAACTGTGTAGAAGGGATGGAGAGGAGGTGAAAGGGGGAGGGAATGGGTACTGGACATGGGAGCTAACTTGAGCCCAGGGGTGTGTCAACAGAAGACCGTTATCTATCCCCTAGTCCCTGCTTTTGTTCTGAGGCAAGCTGTTGAGAGAGGCAATGAGTAGTGGTTGAACACAGGGCCAGAGGCCCAGGACTGCACGGAGTGTGCGCGGTGAAGAAATTGGCTGTGAGTTGAAAGAGAATGGTGAGAGTTGGGAGTTGGAGTTGAGAATTCCTCTCTCCCTATCTCTTGCTGTGTCTCTCTCTCCACTCTATAATGATGACTTTAGTTCCCACTTTAGTTCCCATGCAGGAGCACCACTGGCCTCAGGCCCCTTTGTATCACTAGGTATCAGAACTGTATCTCAGCACACTCCTCCTCGCCCGCTTTTCATCTCCCACCCCAATAGCAACTCATGTGCTGTGTATCCTTAACGATGCAGTACAAGTGGAATAATTTAGGGATGTCCCGGTTTAACACCCGATGTCTGGAGTGTTCTGTCACATTTTCACTCCTGATTATCTTGAATAAAGGAGGGCAAAGTCGTTGACAGTGGGCTGTTTTTAAAAACACTTAAAGGGACGTATCTGCGTAGGAAGATACATTTCACAACATGCGTAGAGTAAATGAGAGTCTAAACACTGAATTATGAACATCAAGACTGAACACAGCCATGTATAGTATTGTCAGCTACTACCGTTCAAAAGTTTGGGGTCACATAGAAATGTCCTTGTTTTTGAAAGAAAGGGAAATTTTCTGTCCGTTAAAATAACATAAAATTTAACAGAATTACAGTGTAGCCATTGATAATGTTTTAAATGACTATTGTTTTTAATGGAATATCTACATAGGAGTACAGAGGCCCATTATCAGCAACCATCACTCCTGTGTTCCAATGGCACGTTGTGTTAGCTAATCCAAGTTTATAATTTTAAAGGGCTAAATGATAATTAGAAAACAATTTTGCAATGTTGTTAGCACAGCTGAAAACTGTCACCCTGATTAAAGAAGCACTAAAACTGGCCTTCTTTATACTAGTTGAGTATCTAGAGCATCAGCATTTGTGGGTTCGATTAGGCTCAAAATGGCTAGAAACAAAGAACTTTCTTCTGAAACTCATCAGTCTATTCTTGTTCTGAGAAAGGAAGGCTATTCCATGTGAGAAATTGCCAAGAAACTGAAGATTTTGTACAACGATGTGTACTACTCCCTTCACAGAACAGCGCAAATGGACTCTATCCAGATTAGAAAGAGGAGTGGGAGGCCCCGGTGCACAACTGAGCAAGAGGACGTTAGTGTCTAGGTTGAAAAACAGGCGCCTCATAAGTCCTCAACTAGCAGCTTCCTTAAATAGCACCAGCAAAACACCAGTCTGAAAGTCAACAGTGAAGAGGCGACTCCGGGATGCTGGCCGTTCAGGCAGGGTTGCAAAATAAAAGCCATATTTCGGACTGACCAATAAAAAGAAAATATTAAGATGGGCAAAAGAACGCAGACACTGGACAGAGGAACTCTGCCTAGAAGGCCAGCATCCTGGAGTCACCTCTTCACTGTTGATGTTGAGACTGGTGTTTTGCGGTAATATCTAACAAGTAATCTAACAATTGACCAACAACTACCTAATACACACAAATCTAAAGGGGTGAATGAGAATATGTACATACAGTTGAAGTCAGAAGTTTACATAGCCAAATACATTTAAACTCAGTTTTTCACAATTCCTGACATTTATTCCAAGTAAAAATGATCTTGCTTAGGTCAGTTAGGATCACCACTTTATTTTAAGAATGTGAAATGTCAGAATAATAGTAGAGAGAATGATTGTATTTCTTTCATCATATTCCCAGTGGGTAAGAAGTTTACGCACACTCCACTAGTATTTGGTAGCTTTGACTTGGGTCAAACTTTTCTAGTAGCCTTCCACAAGATTCACACAATAGGTTGTGTGAATGTTGGCCAATTTCTCCTGACAGAGATGGTGTAACTGAGTCAGGTTTGTAGGCCTCCTTGCTCGCACATGCTTTTTCAGTTCTGCCCACAAATTGTCTATAGGATTGAGGTCAGTGCTTTGTGATGACCACTCCAATACCTTGACTTTGTTGTCCTAAAGCCATTTAGCCACAACATTAGAAGTATGATTGGGGTCATTGTTCATTTGGAAGACCCATTTGCAACCAAGCTTTAACTGATGTGTTGAGATGTTGCTTCAATATATCCACATAATAAAACGTAATGATGGTCATTATGACCAAACAGTTCTATTTTTGTTTCATCAGACCAGAGGACATTTCTCTCTCTCATTTCTCTTCATCTTTGTCCCCATGTGCAGTTGCAAACTGTAGTCTGGCTTTTTTATGGCGGTTTTGGAGCAGTGGCTGAGAGGCCTTTCAGGGTATGTTGTTATAGAACTCATTTTACTTTGGATATAGATACCTTTGTACTTGTTTCCTCCAAAATCTTCACAAGGTCCTTTGCTGTTGTTCTGGGATTGATTTGCACTTTTTGCACCAAAGTACATTCATCTCTAGGAGACAGAGCGCATCTCCTTCTTGAGCGGTATGATGACTATGTGGTCCCATGATGTTTATACTTGCGTACTATTGTTTGTACAGATGAACGTGGTACCTTCAGGTGTTTGGAAATTGCTCACAAGGGTGAACCAGGCTTGTGGGGTCTACAATTTTTTCCTGAGGTCTTGGCTGATTTCTTTAGATTTTTAAGAGTTTGAAGGTATATCTTGAAATACACATACAGGTACACCTCCAATTGACTCAAATGTATTTTTTTATTTCACCTTTATTTAACCAGGTTGGCTAGTTGAGAACAAGGTCTCATTTACAACCTGCGACCTGGTCAAGATAAAGCAAAGCGGTGCGACACAAACAGCAACACAGAGTTACACATGGGAAAAAAAGCGTACAGTCAATAACTATATACAGTGTGTGCAAATGGCATGAGGAGGCAAGGCAATAAATAGGCCACAGTAGCTAGTAATTACAATTGAGCAAATTAACACTAGAGTGATAGATGTAGAGATGATGATGTGCAAGCAGAAATACTGGTGTGCAAAAGAGCAGAAAAGTAAATATGGGGATGAGGTAGGTAGGTTGGATGGGCTATTTACAGATGGGCTATGTACAGCTGCAGTGATCAGTTAGCTGCTCAGATAGCTGATGTTTAAAGTTAATGAGGGAAATATAAGTCTCTAGATATAGCAATTTTTGCAATTCGTTCCAGTCATTGGCAGCAGAGAACTGTAAGGAAAGGCGGCCAAAGGAGGTGTTGGCTTTGGGGATGACCAGTGAGATATACCTGCTGGAATGCGTGCTACGGGTGGGTGTTGTTATCGTGACCAGTGAGCTGAGATAAGGCAGAGCTTTACCTAGCAAAGACTTATAGATGACCTGGAGCCAGTGGATCTGATGACGAATATGTAGCTAGAGGGCCAGCCGACTACAGCGTACAGGTCGCAGTGGTGGGTGGTAAATGGGGCTTTGGTGACAAAACAAATGGAACTGTGATAGACTGCATCCAGTTTGCTGAGTAGAGTGTTGGAGTCTATTTTGTAAATGACATCGCCGAAGTTGAGGATCGGTAGGATAGTGAATGAGTGAAGGAGGCTTTGTTGCAAAATAGGAAGCCGAACCTAGATTTAATTTTGGATTGGAGATGTTTAATATGAGCCTGGAAGGAGAGTTTACAGTCTAACCAGACACCAAGGTATTTGTAGTTGTCCACATATTCTAGTCAAGTCAGAACCGTCCAGAGTAGTGATGCTAAACGGGTGGGCGGGTGTGGGCAGTGATCGGTTGAAATGCATGCATTTAATTTTACTAGCATCTAAGACCAGTTGGAGGCCACGGAAGGAGCTCGTTTGGAGGTTCGTTAATACAGTGTCCAAAGAAGGGCCAGCTGTATACAGATTGGTGTTGTCTGCGTAGAGGTGGATCAGGGAATCATCTGCAACAAGAGCGAGATTGTTGATATGTACAGACAAAAGAGTCGGCCCGGGAATTGAACCCTGTGGCACCCCCATAGAGACTGCCAGAGGTCCGGACTACTTCTCTGTCTGAGAACATCTGCTATCTGGATTTGGGTGAAGGAGAAGCTGGGAGGTTTGGGCAAGTAGCTGTGGGGGTGGGGAGCTGTTGGCCGGGGTTGGGGTAGCCAGGAGGAAAGCATGGCCAGCCGTAGAGAAATGCTTATTGAAATTCTTGGATTTATCGGTGGTGACAGTGTTTCCTAGCCCCAGTGTTTCCTAGCCCCAGTGTTTCCTAGCCTCAGTGCTTCCTAGCCTCAGTGCAGTGGGCAGCTGGGAGAAGATGCTCTCTTTCTCCATGGACTTTACAGTGTCCCTAAACTTTTTGGAGTTAAGGCTACAGGATGCAAATTTCTGTTTAAAAAAAAGCTAGCCTTTGCATTCCTGACTGATTGCATTTATTGGTTTCTGACTTCCCTGAAAAGTTGCATATCGCAGGGACTATTCGAAGCTATAGCAATCCGTCACAGGATGTTTTTGTGCTGGTCGAGGGCAGTCAGTTCTGGAGTGAATCAAGGGCTATATCTGTTCTTCGTTCTACATTTTCTGAAAGGGGCATGCTAATTTAGATGGTGAGGAAATTACTTTTAAAGAACGACCAGGCATCCTCGACTGACGGGATGAGGTCAATATCCTTCCAGGATAAGGTCGATTAGAAAGGCCTGCTCGCAGAAGTGTTTAAGGGAGTGTTTGACAGTAATGAGTGGTGGTCGTTTGACCGCGGACCCATAGCGGATGCAGGCAATGACACAGTGATCGCTGAGATCCTAATTGAAAACAGCAGAGGTGTATTTAGAGGGCGAGTTGGTCAGGATAATATCTATGAGGGTGTCCATGTTTACGGATTTAGGGTTGTACCTGATGGGTTCTTTGATAATTGATAAAATGAGATTGAGGGCATCTATCTTAGATTGCAGGACTGCCGGGGTGTTAAGCATATCCCAGTTTAGGTCACCTAACAGAACGAATTCTGAAGATATATGAGGGGAAGTCAATTCACATATGGTGTCCAGGGCACAGCTGGGAGCTGAGGGGGGTCAATAACAGGCGACAAGTGAGAGACTAATTTCTGGAGAGATTCATATTTTTAATTTGAAGCTCGAACTGTTTGGGCATAGACCTGGAAAGTATGACAGAACTTTGCAAGCTAACTCCTCCCCCTTTAGCAGTTCTATTTTGATGGAAAATGTTGTGGTTGGGAATGGAAATCTCAGAATTGTTAGCGGCCTTCCTAAGCCATGATTCAAACATGACAAGGACATCAGGGTTGGCAGTGTGTGCTAAAGCAGTGAGTAAAACAAACTTAGGGAGGAGGCTTCTGATGTTAACATGCATGAAACCAAGGCTTTTCGGTTACAGAAGTCAACAAATGAGAGTGCCTGGGGACACGCAGGGCCTGGGTTAACCTCCACATCACCCGAGGAACAGAGGAGGAGTAGGATGAGGGTACGGCTAAAGGCTATCAAAAATGGTCGTCTAGTGCGTTGGGGACAGAGAATTGAAGGAGCAGATTTCTGGGCATGGTACAATAGATTCACGGCATAATGTATAGACAGGGATATGGTGGGGTCCGGGTACAGTGGAGATAAACCGAGGCATTTTGTGACGGTAAGAGCGGTTGCATCTCTGGATGTGCTAGTTATACTGGGTGAGGTCACTGCATGTGTGGGAGGACAAAGGAGGTATCTGAGGCATGTTGAGGGGGACTAGGGGCTCCGCAGTAAACTAAAACAACGATAGCTATCCTAAACAACAATATACAAGGCATATTGACATTTCATAAAGCGAGACATAAAGCAATCACAGGTGTTGATTGGGAGAGCTAGCTAAAACAACAACATGTAAGACAACAATAGCTAATCAGCTAAGACAACAACAACAGGTAAAATGTTGATGAATGGGCAGAGCGGGTCAGTTAACTACACACAAGGCCTGAGTTCGAGGCTGGGGCCGACAGATAAACAAAAATAAAGAAAGTAGCCGTGATTAATGAACAGTCCAGCATGCATCAGCTATGTAGCCAAGTGATCATAGGATCGGAGGACCAATGCGCAGCATGGTTAGTGTCCATAATGTTTAATCAAAAATGAACACTGAAATACAAAACAATAAACGTGACTAAACGACACAAACGAAACAATCCCATGTGGCACAAACACTGACACGGAAAATAAACACCCACAACTCAAAAGTGAAACCAGGCTACCTAAGTATGATTCTCAATCAGGGACAACGATTGACAGCTGCCTCTGATTGAGAACCATACTAGGCCGAACACAGAAATCCCAAATTATAGAAAAACAAACATAGACAACCCACCCAACTCACGCCCTGACCATATTAAAACAAAGATATAATAACAGAACTAAGGTCAGAACGTGACACCGGGCCAGTTGGCGAAAGAGGTATTGTGGTTGTAGTAATTTTGTTTGCTAGCCGGGAGATGTGCCTGGCTCGCGGCTAACTGATGCTAGCTTCAGGACAGTCTGATACTGGCAGGCTGGCAAGTGTTATCCAGGCTAAAAGCGACTGGTGACTGTGCCGAAGGTAAAGGCTGCTAGCAGTGGCTGACAATGACTAAATAGCTAGTAGATAATTAGCTGGTTAGCTTCTGATGGAGGTTCTGGCTAAAAGGTTAAAAAAATAGCAGATCCGTATCAAAGTGGGTGAGGCGGGTTACCGGAAGGTATGTTTAATTTAAAAATAGTAAAGAGATTGAAAATAAATTGAATTATATACAAAAAAAGACGAAAAATACTAAATGTACAGGGGAGAAAGACAAACCACAGCAACTCCATCTTGGAACAAACTGAAATTTCTTCAGCCTCCTGAGGTTGAAGAGGCACTGTTGCACCTTCTTCACTGCACTGATGTTGTCTGCAATGATGTCAATTAGTCTGTCAGAAGCTTCTAAAGCCATGACATCAGTTTCTGGAATTTTCCAAGCTGTTTAAAAAAACAGTCAACTTAGTGCATGTAAACTTCTGACCCACTGGAATTGTGATACAGTGAATTATAAGTGAAATAATCTGTCTGTAAACAATTGTTAGAATAATTACTTGTGTCATTGTAACATCGTTCATCTGTTGAATGAAGAGAGTCAGACCGAAATACAGCGTGTAGGTTACTCATGACTTTAATGAAATATATCCTGATATAAGAAAACAACAAACGGAACGTGACCTAATTACAGCCTATCTGGTGACTAACACAGAGACAGGTACAATCACCCACAAAATACAACGCTCACTCAGGCTACCTAAATACGGTTCCCAATCCGAGACAACGAGAATCACCTGACTCCAATTGGGAATCGCCTCAGGCAGCCAAGCCTAACTAGACACACCCCTAATAATACACACTCCCAATTAATACAAACCCCAATACGAAATACAACATATAAACACATGTCACACCCTGGCCTACCCAAACATATAACAAAAACACAAGATACAATGACCAAGGCGTGACAGTCATGCACAAAGTAGATGTCCTAACCAACTTGCCAAAACTATAGTTTGTTAACAAGAAATTTGTGGAGTGGTTGAAAAACGAGTTTTAATGTTTCCAACCTAAATGTATGTAAACTTCTGACATCAACTGTATAAATATATGGATGAGCGATGGACCGAGTTGCATAGGCAATGTGCAATAGATGGTATAAAATGCAGTATTCTGTATACATACATATGATATATGTAATGTAAGATATGGAAACATTATTAAAGTGACATTATTAAAGTGGCCAGTGATTGGTTTTCAATGTAGGCAGCAGCCTCTGAGTTAGTGATTGCTGTTTAGCAGTCTGATGGCCTTGAGATAGAAGCTGTTTTTCAGTCTCTCGGTCCCAGCTTTGATGCACCTGCACTGACCTCGCCTTTGTGCAGACCGCACCACCCTCTGGAGAGCCTTGCAGTTGAGGGCGGTGCAGTTGCCATAGCAGGCGGTGATACAGCCCAACAGGATGCTCTTGATTGTGCATCTGTAAAGGTTTGTCAGGGTTTTGGGTGAAAATACTTCAGCCTCCTGAGGTTGAAGAGACACTGTTGCACCTTCTTCACCACACTGTCTGTGTGGGTGGACCATTTCAGTTTGTCTGTCATGTGTACACTGATGAACTTAAAATGTTCCACCTTCTCCCCTGCTGACCCTTTGATGTGGATAGGGGGGTGCTGAAGTCCACAATCATCTCCTTTGTTTTGTTGACGTTAAGTGAGAGGTTGTTTTCCTGACACCACACTCCGAGTGCCCCCACCTCATTCCTGTAGGCTGTCTAGTCGTTGTTGGTTATCAAGCCCACTACTGTTGTGTCGTCTGCAAACTTGATGATTGAATTGGAGGCGTGCACGGCCACGCAGTAGTGGGTGAACAGGGAGTACAGGAGGTGGCTGAGCATGCACCCTTGTGTGGCCCCAGTGTTGATGGTCAGCGAAGTTTCCTACCTTCACCACCTGGGGCAGCCCGTCAGAAAGTCAAGGACACAATTGTACAGGGCGGGGTTGAGACCCAGGGCCTCCAGCTTGATGATGAGTATCAGAATATGGACTTTACAACAACCGCTAATTAACCAGTTACCTCTACAATCTCGTTCTGAAATTCGTATAGTCCGTGAATCTGCACGGACCCGGGTCTCACCAATGAGTTCGTACCACACCAATCTTAGTTTAATATTTATTTCCTAGAAAACTAAAATGATGATACAAGATACACATAGACAAAACACATTATAGGCTATTGATTAGAACTTAGTATGACGGACCAACACACTATGGCGTGTGTTACCCAAAATGAGGATTTCAAAGAGAGAGTACACAAGAGAAATATACATTTGGGTGAATTTGTCAGCTATGCTATTCTAACCCTAGCCTTGCCCTAAACTGCTGCTCTCATGGGTCAGAATATAATGATGCAATTATGTGGGGAAGACCTCCGAGGATCCTCTGCGTGGACCGTGCAAGGGGCCGTTCAGGCTGCTCGATGACGCACTTCTCCGGCGCACCTCTCTGATCGTCCTCCCAATGTCAGTGTCATTTTGGCTTAGGAGTCTGTTCCCTCACCCTTGCTCTGGAAGGGGTCTTCTGAGGACAGACAGCTCTGTAGCTCAGAGCTCACAGCGTTGGTATGAAACAGTGTAGATACCACGATTCGATGGGAGATGGAGGCTAGGTGGTTCGACTTGAATTCACCCGCTTAGACACAGCTACTCATCCGTAGCTTGGGTAGAAAAATATTTCTTTGTCTTCAAACTTGCGTTGCGTTTTGGGTTCGTTGACTTTTTAGACCTTGGCTGCAGCATGGGTCACTTAGTCTTATCTGTAAATTTTTTACTCACAGGTTTTATACCCTCGTGTCAGAACCGCCTTTAGGGCAATTCTCTGGGCGTACCAAGTTAAGAGCAAGGTCTAGGTTTTTCTCAAATCCAATTTTAGACAACTAACTTCACATTTCATCTTTACCAAAACATTCCCTTTGATTTGGACATTTTCCACACGTATAATGTATAAACATAAAACATATACTAAAAAAACTTTTCGCGTGACAATGTTTTCGTAATAACGTCATCTATTAACCTTTAATAACAAAACAAAAATGACATACATTTTCATATTCCATCTATTGTTATGACCACCATTGTGGCTGACTGAAACCATTGTTCCAAAGTCCCTTTATTTAATGGTTAAGGTTCAGAGGCTGGTTCTCCATAGTAACAGGACAAAGGAATTTGTCTGTGGCCTGAGATTTACCAGGGGTGTGAGGGGTCATAAAACCCCCACATCTTCAGACCCCTAGATCTCTCCTCTTCTGTTGGGGTTGAGAGATAATCTGTAGGGTTGTGGTCTCCTGTAACCTGACCTGTTCAGGACAGTCATGAAACCAGTAAGGTGGAGGGGATATGATCCTTGACTAGTCTCTCAAAGCACTTCATGATGACAGAAATGAGTGCTATGGGGCGATAGTAATTTAGTTCAGTTATCTTTGCCTTCTTGTGTACAGGAACAATGGTGGCCATCTTGAAGCATGGGGGGGACAGCAGACTGGGATAGGGAGTGATTGAATATGTCTGTAATGTATTTTTATTTGACCTTTATTTAACTAGGCAAGTCAGTTAAGAACAAATTCTTATTTTCAATGATAGCCTATGAACAATGGGTTAACTGCCTTGTTCAGGGGCAGAACGACAGATTTTTACCTTGTCCGCTCTGGGATTCGATCTTGCAAACTTTCGGTTACTAGTCCAATGCCTAACCACTAGGCTACCTGCCGCCCCACACACCAGCCAGCTGGTCTGCGCATTCTCTGAGGACGCAGCTAGGGATACCGTCTGGGCCAGCAGCCTTGCGAGGGTTAAAACGTTTAAATGTTTTACTCACGTCAGCCACAGGGAAGGAGAGGGGGGGGGCACAGTTCTTGTTAGCAGGCCGCGATAGTGGCACTGTATTATCCTCAAAGTGGACAAAGAAGGTGTTTAGTTTGTCTGGAAGCATGACGTCGGTGTCCGTGACGTGGCTGGTTTTCTTTTTGTAGTCCGTGGTTTCCTGTAGACCCTGCCACATACGTCTCATATCTGAGCCGTTGGATTGTGACTCCACTTTGTCCCTGTACCGGCATTTCGCTTGTTTGATTGCCTTGTGGAGGGAATAACTACACTGTTTATATTCAGCCATAATCACAGACCTCTTTCCACGGTTATGTCACGCCTTGGTCATTGTATTTTGTGTTTTTGTTATATGTTTGGGTAGGCCAGGGTGTGACATGGGTTTATATGTTGTTTTCGTATTGGGGTTTGTAGTATTTGGGATCGCGGTTGATTAGGGGTGTTGTATAGGCTTGGCTGCCTGAGGCGATTCTCAATCAGTCAGGTGATTCTCGTTGTCTCTGATTGGGAACCGTATTTAGGCAGCCTGAGTTTTGCTTTGTATTTCGTGGGTGTTTGTTCCTGTCTCTGTGTTGTAGTCACCAGATAGGCTGTAATTAGTTTCACGTTCCGTTCTGTTGTTTTTGTATTTAGTATTCAGTTATTTAATGTACCGCGATTTATTTCATTAAAGTCATGAGTAACCTACACGCTGCATTTCGGTCCGACTCTCTTCTTTCAACAGACGAACGCCGTTACAGAAACACCCACCTCTCACGGACCGAGCAGTGTGTGAACTGGCAGGAGCGAAAGGAGGACGTTATGGAAGGTAAAGGCATGGAGTATACGACGTGGGAAGAAATCGACAGGTGGGCGGCCGACCCAGAGAGAGTGCAGGAGCCCGCCTGGGATTCGCTTCAGCAGTGCAAAGAGTCAAAAAGGAAAACACGGTGACGCAGAGCGAAAACCGAAAGTAACCCCCAATTATTTATTGGGGGAGGGCGCAGAGAGAGAGTGGCTGAGTCAGGGTTCAGACCTGAGCCAACTATCCCTGTTAATCGTGAAGAGCAGTTGCAGTGGGAGAGGATGCACCACTTGGAGAATTGGACATGGGAGGAGGAATTAGACGGTAAAGGCCGCTGGGCTCAGCCTGGAGAATATCGCCGTCCCAAGGAAGAAATAGATGCGGCTAAAGCGGAGAGGCGCTGGTATGAGGAGGCAGCACGGCGACGCGGTTGGAAGCCGGAAAAGTAGCCCAAATTTTTTTTTTGGGGGGGGCTAGAAGGGAGAATGGTTATGCCAGGTAGGAGACCTGCGCAAACTCCCTGTGCTCACCGTTGGGCTAGAGAGACCGGGCAGGCACCGTGTTATGCTATGGAGCGCACAGTGTTTTCAGTGCGGATGCAGAGCCAGGTGCGGCACATACCAGCCCTTCCTATTGGCCGGGCTAGAGTGGACATCGAGCCAGGTAAGCTTGGGCAGGCTCGGTGCTCAAGAGCTCCAGTGCGCCTGCACGGTCCGGTCTATCCAGAGCCACCTCTACACACCAGTCCTCCGGTAGCAGCTCCCCGCACCAGGCTTCCTGTGCGTGTCCTCGATCCAGTACCACCAGTTCCAGCACCACGCACCAGGCCTCCAGTGCGCCTCGCCTGTTCAGCGCAGCCAGCGTTTTTCTCCTCTCCTGCGCTGTCGGAGTCTCCCGCCTGTTTAGCGCAGCCAGAGCCTTTCTCCTCTCCTGCGCTGCCGGAGTCTCCCGTCTGCCCAGCGCCGCCAGTGCTCCCAGTCTGCCCAGCGCCGCCAGTGCTCCCAGTCTGCCCAGTGCCGCCAGTGCTCCCAGTCTGCCCAGCGCCGCCAGTGCTCCTAGTCTGCCCAGCGCCGCCAGTGCTCCCAGTCTGCCCAGCGCCGCCAGACAACCAGTCTCTTCCAGATCTGCCAGACAACCAGTCTCTTCCAGATCTGCCAAACAACCAGTCTCTTCCAGATCTGCCAGACAACCAGTCTCTTCCAGATCTGCCAGACAACCAGTCTCTTCCAGATCTGCTTGTCAACCTGAATCTTCCAGTTCCGCCAGCCAGCCAGGATTTACCGAAGCCTACTACCTGCCTGAGCTTCCTCTCAGTACTGGGCTTCCTCTCAGTACTGGGCTTCCTCTCAGTACTGGGCTTCCCCTCAGTCCCGGGCTGCTTCTGTCCCGAGCTGCCCCTCTGTCCCGAGCTGCCCCTCTGTCCCGAGATGCCCCTCTGTCCTGAGATGCCCCTCTGTCCTGAGATGCCCCTCTGTCCTGAGATGCCCCTCTGTCCCGAGCTGCCCCTCTGTCCCGAGCTGCCCCTCCGTCCTGAGTTGCTCCTCAGTTATGTGGGGATCTGGGTGAGGACTATTAGGCCATGGTCGGCGGAGATCGTGGATTATCCCAGGACGCGAAGGGGAGGAACTAGGACATTAATGGAGTGGGGTCCACGTCCCGAGCCAGAACCGCCACCATGGACAGACGCCCACCCGGACCCTCCCTATGCTCTTGAGGTGCGTCCGGGAGTCCGCACCTTAGGGGGGGGGGGTTCTGTCACGCCTTGGTCATTGTATTTTGTGTTTCTGTTATATGTTTGGGTAGGCCAGGGTGTGACATGGGTTTATATGTTGTTTTCGTATTGGGGTTTGTAGTATTTGGGATCGCGGTTGATTAGGGGTGTTGTATAGGCTTGGCTACCTGAGGCGATTCTCAATCAGTCAGGTGATTCTCGTTGTCTCTGATTGGGAACCGTATTTAGGCAGCCTGAGTTTCGCTTTGTATTTCGTGGGTGTTTCTTCCTGTCTCTGTGTTGTAGTCACCAGATAGGCTGTAATTAGTTTCATGTTCCGTTCTGTTGTTTTTGTATTTAGTATTCAGTTATTTCATGTACCGCGATTTATTTCATTAAAGTAATGAGTAACCTACATGCTGCATTTCGGTCCGACTCTCCTCTTTCAACAGACGAATGCAGTTACAGGTTAAATGCGTGTGGTTCGCACTTTCAGTTTTTCGCGAATGCCGCCATCCATCCACGGTTTCTAGTTAGGTTAGGTTTTAATAGTCACAGTGGGTACAACGTCTCCAATGCACATCTTTATAAACTCACTCATGAGTCAGCGAATAGATCAATGTTTCCTGAGGCTGACTGGAACGTATCCCAGTCCGCGTGATCAAAACAGTCTTGAAGCGTGGATTCCGATTGGTCAGACCAGCGTTGAATGGTTCTAGTCACTGGCACATCCTGTTTGAGTTTCTGCCTATAAGACAGTAGGAGCAAGATGGCATCATGGTTGGATTTGTCAAAGGGAGGGCGGGGGAAGGCTTTGTATGCATTGCAGAAGTTAGAGTAGCAGTGATTGAGTGTATTACCCCCGTGCGTAGTGCAATCAATATGCTGATAGAATTTAGGTAGCCTTGTTCTCAAATGAGCTTGACTCGGTACCAGTACCCCCTGTACCGTTATTGTTATGTAATTTTCTTGTGTTACTTTTTGATTTGATTTTTTAAAACTTTAGTTTATATTTTCTTAACTCCATTTCTTGAGCTGCATTGTAGGTTACGGGCTTGTCAATAGGCTTGTAAGTAATCATTTCATGGTAAGTTCTACACCTGTTGTATTCGGCACATGTGACAAATACAATTTGATTTAATTTGAATGAACTCATTTCCAGGTGAACGTATTGTAATAATAGCAAAGCAAAGAGCTATCCGTTTCAGTTATGAACATAGAGCAAGAGACGATTTCAAACTATCTGTGCAAGGTTGGCTACATCACAAGACATTAATCTGCCTAGTGCGGGGATGAGAGCGCATCATTTCACCTGTTAACACCAAAGCCTCTTGGAAATGATGCAGAATAAATGTGCATGCCTTTCCTTTCTGCCTCTGATGAGTCACGTGCACAATTGTAAACAACATTAACACATCAAGGCGCTTGGCTGACCCATGTTTTATTGGACGTATGGTCCTAACTTTATGCATAAGGAATGAAACACTTGGTTGCCGGGATGAGAGGCGCTCAGAATGGACAACTGTTTATGTTGTCCAAGTGGCTTGAATCAGAGTTTGCACAAAGTGTCGAACCATTTGGTCTACCTATTATTTGATTGAATGATTCAGGTGAAAACACTAAAACTGGAAATAGTCAGTGATCATCACCATCTGAAGAGTAGATAATGAACTAAATAGAATTACATTTAGGTTGCAATATGTTATCGGTCAAGTGGGACAGACGACAGAACTAATAAAAAAGGGAATTGGGGAAAAAGAAAGAGGGAACAGATTAGCCTGGATGTTTTTTTCTCTCCACCATGACCCCTAAGGGGCTCCGTAGTTTTGCCCACCAAAGCAAGGAGTTTTTCTATTTAGGTCAATGAGAGAGTGTCGAATTTGGTTAAAATATCTATGCAGAAAGATGTGTCAAGAGTCAGCAATGTCTAAACATAGGACAACGCCTTAGGCCTACCTTTTGGGGAGTTTGGTGTGCGCAGCCTGTTTTTAGATGCTGTAAAGCCCATTGGCCGCTTTAAATTGCCCTTAAAGGGGCAGTCCAGTCAAAAACGTGATTTACCTGTGTTTTATATACTGCATATTTCCACACAATGAGGTTGGAGTAATACTGTGAAATGCTGAAAATTATGATCATGCCTTTTAGTGTAAGAACTGTTTGAAAATACTGCCTGAAATTGCATCTGGTTTGGCCAGTTTGGTTTTTTGGACTGGCTGTGTAAGTTAATAGACCAGTAGCATACAGAGTTACTTTTTTCACAATTTTAATTGAAAACAATCAAAGTAAGTTACTTAATTGTTACCCATTAATGATTTGATAATGAGATTAAAAACAGCTGCATTGGACGAATAAACAGTTAGAAATAGTTCCTTTTTGTGGGATATATTCACCTTCCAACTGTCACGCCTTGGTCATTGTATTTAGTGTTTTTGTTATATGTTTGGGTAGGCCAGGGTGTGACATGGGTTTATATGTTGTATTCGTATTGGGGTTTGTATTATTTGGGATTGCGGCTGATTAGGGATGTGTCTAGTTAGGCTTGGCTGCCTGAGGCGATTCTCAATCAGAGTCAGGTGCTTGTCTTGTCTCTGATTGAGAACCGTATTTAGACAGCCTGACTTTCGCTTTGTTTTTGTGGGTGTTTGTTTCTGTCTCTGTGTAGTAGTCACCAGATAGGCTGTAATTAGTTTCACGTTTCGTTTGTTGTTTTCGTATTTCAGTTATTTCATGTACCGTTTTCATTCATTAAAGTCACGAGTAACCTACACGCTGCATTTCGGTCTGACTCTCTTATTACAACAGACGAAAGTCGTTACAGAAACACCCACCACTCACAGACCGAGAAGTGTGTAAACTGGCAGGATCTAAAGGAGGACGTTATGGACGGTAGAGGCATGGATTATACGACGTGGGAAGAAATCGACAGGTGGGCGGCCGACCCGGAGAGAGTGCAGGAGCCCGCCTGGGATTCGCTTCAGCAGTGCGAAGAGGGCTACAGGCTAATGGAGTCAAAAAGGAAAACACGGTGACGCAGAGCGAAAACCGAAAGTAACGGGGGAGAGTGCAGAGAGAGAGTGGCTGAGTCAGGAGTCAGACCTGAGCCTACTCTCCCTGTTAATTGTGAGGAGCAGCAATATAAGGACTTCTGGTCTTGGGAGATGATATTAGACGGAAAAGGACCCTGGGCGCAGCCGGGAGAATATCGCCGTCCCAAGGAAGAAATAGACGCGGATAAAGCGGAGAGGCGCTGGTATGAGGCAGCACGGCGACGCGGTTGGAAACCGGAAAAGCAGCCCAAAATAATTATTGGGGGGAGGCTAGAAGGGAGAATAGTTATGCCAGGTAGGAGACCTGCGCATACTCCCTGTGCTCACCGTTGGGCTAGAGAGACCGGGCAGGCACCGTGTTATGCTATGGAGCGCACGGTGTTTCCAGTGCGGGTGCAGAGCCAGGTGCGGCACATACCAGCTCTTCCTATTGGCCGGGCTAGAGTGGGCATCGAGCCAGGTAAGCTTGGGCAGGCTCGGTGCTCAAGAGCTCCAGTGCGCCTGCACGGTCTGGTCTATCCAGAGCCACCTCTACACACCAGTCCTCCGGTAGCAGCTCCCCGCACCAGGCTTCCTGTGCGTGTCCTCGAGCCAGTACCACCATTTCCAGCACCACGCACCAGGCCTCCAGTGCGCCTCGCCTGTTCAGCGCAGCCTGCGCTTTTCTCCTCTCCTGCGCTGTTGGAGTCTCCCACCTGTTTAGCACAGCCAGAGCCTTTCTCCTCTCCTGCGCTGCCGGAGTCTCCAGTCTGCCCAGCGCCGCCAGTGCTCCCAGTCGGCCCAGCGCGGCTAGTGCTCCCAGTCTGCCCAGCGCGGCCAGTGCTCCCAGTCTGCCCAGCGCGGCCAGTGCTCCCAGTCTGCCCAGCGTGGCCAGTGCTCCCAGTCTGCCCAGCGCCGCCAGTGCTCCCAGACTGCCCAGCGCCGCCAGTGCTCCCAGTCTGCCCAGCGCCGCCAGTGCTCCCAGTCTGCCCAGCGCCGCCAGTGCTCCCAGTCTGCCCAGCGCCGCCAGTGCTCCCAGTCTGCCCAGCGCCGCCAGTGCTCCCAGTCTGCCAGGATCTGGAAGAAGTGCCAGTCTGCCAAGATCCGCCAGAAGTGCCAGTCAGCCATGATCTTCTAGATCGGCCAGACAACCTGAATCATCCAGTTCCACCAGCCAGCCAGGATTTACCGGAGCCTACTACCTGCCTGAGCTTCCTCTCAGTACTGTGCTTCCTCTCAGTACTGGGCTTCCTCTCAGTACTGGGCTTCCTCTCAGTACCGGGCTTCCCCTCAGTACCGGGCTTCCCCTCAGTACCGGGCTTCCCCTCAGTCCCGGGCTGCTTCGGTCCCGAGCTGCCCCACTGTCCCGAGCTGCCCCTCAGTCCCGGGCTGCCCCTCTGTCCCGGGCTGCCCCTCTGTCCTGAGATGCCCCTCTGTCCTGAGATGCCCCTCTGTCCTGAGATGCCCCTCTGTCCTGAGATGCCCCTCTGTCCCGAGCTGCCCCTCAGTTATGTGGGGATCTGGGTGAGGACTATTAGGCCATGGTCGGCGGAGAAGGTGGATGATCCCAGGACGCGAAGGGGAGGAACTAGGACATTAATGGAGTGGGGTCCACATCCCGAGCCAGAACCGCCACCATGGACAGACGCCCACCCGGACCCTCCCTATGCTCTTGAAGTGCGTCCGGGAGTCCGCACCTTAGGGGGTGGTTCTGTCACGCCTTGGTCATTGTATTTAGTGTTTTTGTTATATGTTTGGGTAGGCCAGGGTGTGACATGGGTTTATATGTTGTATTCGTATTGGGGTTTGTATTATTTGGGATTGCGGCTGATTAGGGGTGTGTCTAGTTAGGCTTGGCTGCCTGAGGCGATTCTCAATCAGAGTCAGGTGCTTGTCATTGTCTCTGATTGAGAACCGTATTTAGACAGCCTGACTTTCGCTTTGTTTTTGTGGGTGTTTGTTCCTGTCTCTGTGTAGTAGTCACCAGATAGGCTGTAATTAGTTTCACGTTTCGTTTGTTGTTTTCGTATTTCAGTTATTTCATGTACCGTTTTCATTCATTAAAGTCATGAGTAACCTACACGCTGCATTTCGGTCTGACTCTCTTCTTACAACAGACGAACGTCGTTACACCAAGGGTTACTATTGAGTTGGTTTCTATCCAGATCCTTGAAAATTGAGCCACGCGAACAATCTCTGGATTTCAATGCAAGGCCAACATTAACTTTCGGGTATTTTCCGGTAAGATCCATGCAGTTTTTTGGGGTGGAGGGTTTACAACACAATGCAAGGTTTAAATATATTTTAGCATTTTGAAATGGGGATTTAGATGTTGTCTCAGCCTCCAGTATTTATGCTGCAGTAGTTTATGTGTCGGGGGGCTAGGGTCAGTTTGTTTATCTGGAGTACTTCTCCTGTCCTATTCGGTGTCCTGTGTAAATCTAAGTGTGCGTTCTCTAATTCTCTCCTTCTCTCTTTCTTTCTCTCTCTCGGAGGACCTGAGCCCTAGAACCATGCCCCAGGACTACCTGACATGATGACTCCTTGCTGTCCCCAGTCCACCTGGCCATGCTGCTGCTCCAGTTTCAACTGGCCTGGGCCCTAGGACCATGTCCCAGGACTACCTGACATGAGGACTCCTTGCTGTCCCCAGTCCACCTGGCCATGCTCCTGCTCCAGTTTCAACTGTTCTGCCTTACTATTATTCAACCATGCTGGTCATTTATGAACATTTGAACATCTTGGCCACGTTCTGTTATAATCTCCACCTGGCACAGCCAGAAGAGGACTGGCCACCCCACATATGCTCTCTCTAATTCTCTCTTTCTTTCTCTCTCTCGGAGGACCTGAGCCCTAGGACCGTGCCCCAGGACTACCTGACATGATGGCTCCTTGCTGTCCCCAGTCCATCTGACTGTGCTGCTGCTCCAGTTTCAACTGTTCTGCCTTATTATTATTTGACCATGCTGGTCATTTATGAACATTTGAACATCTTGGTCATGTTCTGTTATAATCTCTACCCGGCACAGCCAGAAGAGGACTGGCCACCCCACATAGCCCGGTTCCTCTCTAGGTTTCTTCCTAGGTTTTGGCCTTTCTAGGGAGTTTTTCCTAGCCACCGTGCTTTTACACCTGCATTGTTTGCTGTTTGGGGTTTTAGGCTGGGTTTCTGTACAGCACTTTGAGATATCAGCTGATGTACGAAGGGCTATATAAATACATTTGATTTGATTTGATTTGATTTTTAGATTTCATTTTTTAACTTTAATTTGGATTGGACTCTTGCTTTCCTATTTAAAGTTGGACATTAGAAATTGGACTTGAGACATTTGATTGTGGTTATCTTTGGGATTTTAACTTTATGGGACCTTAATTGAAAGAAAGTAAATTGGTTGATTGAAACATTGTAATGATATTCGTCTGTTGTTTGAAGTGAGTCAGACCGAAATGCAGCGTGTAGGTTACTCATGACTTTTAATGAAGAAAATGCTGTACATGAAATAACTGAGAATACAAAACAACAAACGAGTGAAACTACTACAGCCTATCTGGTGACTAACACAACGACAGGTACAATCGCCCACGAAATACAACGCGCACTCAGGCTGCCTAAATACGGTTCCCAATCCGAGACAACGAGAATCAGCTGACTCAATTAGGAATCGCCTCAGGCAGCCAAACCTAACTAGACACACCCCTACTAATACACACTCCTAATTAATACAAACCCCAATACGAAATACAACATATAAACCCATGTCACACCCTGGCCTACCCAAACATATAACAAAAACACAAGATACAATGACCAAGGCGTGACAAACATTTCATATTTGTCTGTCTTTTTTCCCCCATTCTCATATTGACACAATAGTTCCTTGCTGATTGTTGTAAATCCATAGTCACAGAAATTGAAACGTGTCCTACAAGAACATTACCTTCCTTGTGTCAATAAGAGCGACTCTCCCATCGGCAATGTCTTTCTAAAGAAAGTGTTTGGGGACGTGCGCTTGTGAACAGTGGCATGGGCCTCTTGCTGCTACAGCTGTTTTGGCAGTGAAGCAATGTGTCAGGGATTAGTTCTGTCTGTCTGCAGCAAAAGCCCTCTCCAATCAGACAGCTGCTGCTACACAGGCTCCTTGGGTTCAGTGATATGACGGGCCACTAAATGTATGCAAACCACACAGGCTTCTGGGAGATGGTGTTCTGAGAGCCCTGGAGAAATTAATCATGAGGCCGAGTGTAATTACTATTAACACCAAGTAATTAGATGGCAGTTGGGATATCAGACTGTATGTACACAGATACAAGTCGGCTGGTTTACGTACCAATTGTCTGTATTAATAAAGTTTGAGCGAAACTTTGAATTTTTTTTTTTTTTTAAACAAAACGAAACATTACATTAATAAATGTTTTGTGCTTAATACATTAATAAATACTGTTTACACCTAAATGTGAATTATTCCCTTTGCATCCAGTACACCAAATATCTGTTCCATATAAATGAGTTTGGACCTTTACAGCAAGGAGAACGATACAACGTTTAGCCATGCACGTCTTCATTGTGGATATTTCCAAATCTATCAAACCCCTTAGGCAGCAACACTAAGTAGATAGCCAATCCAATAGCAAGTACCTTCCATGCCAATTGAAATGTGTTGTGCTGTTGTTGCAGCAGAGGCAGGCAGGCCACCAACATATTTAACTTGGACCAGTGCCTGGGGAAGCTGGGTGTATTTCTAACTCCATCTACAATACTCTCAATGCTGAGTGCAAAGCACAGTGTGTGTGAATTGAAACTGTACTTTTCCCCACCATGTACTGCAGTCCATCTCTGATTCTCACCATGACACATACCCCTGATACCACTCTAGTTTTCACATTCAACAAAAGTGGCCAGACATTTAACCTTATTTTCTGAACTCTTAAAAGCACCTGTCAGTGTACAGTCTTAGGCATTATCCTGGTTACAGCCTGGTTGGTAACATTGTCATAACACAACATGTTGACTCACGCTGAGCTGGTAAGGCTAGTGAAGAGCGGAATACTCACACGCCACATCTCTTTTTAATGCGGTGTACTGTAAATGAGGCCTGCTGGGGTGGAGGAAGCAGGGGGAATGGATAAAAGCGGGCCATCAGTGTTGTGGTGCGGAGCGGGATGGTGGGATAGCTGTCAGGGCCAGTCATGGATGGTGTGCTCTTATTGTTAGCTCCTATTCAAGGCCTGCTTATTAATGCGGCTTTGGAATTGCCACAGCAACGGCACTGCCAGATTTGAAAATTGCATATGGCGGCAGTACAGTTCCTTACTGGACAGTGCAGGGCAATGCCGGCCTCATCGCCCGACACTTATTTGATTCCAATGAGGAGGCAGGTGAACTGTGACTGTTGCGAGATTGTGGATCCCGCTCCTCCAGACGGACCCGGAACAGGTGTGTGTGTGTGTGTGTGTGTGTGTGTGTGTGTGTGTGTGTGTGTGTGTGTGTGTGTGTGTGTGTGTGTGTGTGTGTGTGTGTGTGTGTGTGTGTGTGTGTGTGTGTGTGTGTGTGTGTGTGTGTGTGTGTGTGTGTGTGTGTGTGTGTGTGTGTGTGTGTGTGTGTGTGTGTGTGTGTGTGGAGTCACATTCCCAGACAGAGGCAGCATGTGGGATACTGTAGCTTCCTATGAGACCACACAGCAAAAAGGGAAAGAGAGCTGTAGGGTTGGAGGATAGGTCAACTCAACTATTCGAATGCACAAAAGGACATTTGAGGGTCGGCCTTGATCTTGTTCTGACAGGCATGGAGCATCATTCTACAATGCAATATGAGACATCACACTTTATCCCAACAGCCCAATTGTAGTTTGTAACAGAACTACAATTAAGAGTGCTTCCTGTAAATTGCTCAGTTAGCTGTCATAGACCTACATTATATTCACAGAAGATTAGATTTCTTGCCATATGCTGTGAAAGATTTCTTCCACTTTTGTGACGGTTGGAAATTAAATTGCCCTCAGATCTTGGCACTCAATGCACCAGTGCAGGTTATTATGACATTTGGAATTGTTAGATGAATTTGTTTCGGAAAAAGGGATGCCGAACATAGAATCTTGGGGAAAACTACTAGCAATATTTTTCTAAGTTAATAATTCAGATGAAAGCTTGAGGCTTGAATGGAGGTGAAACTATGCAGACATCTTGTTAAACATTCATGTTCTCAGCTGTACCTCGTCTCTTGCAGCTGTTTGACCGCTTGAGCGATAACTGGCTTTTCACCAGCATTAATATCAATTTGATATACATTTCTGCAGCAGTGAGCAGTGGTTCATTAGTATGTCTGCAGTGAGGATAAGCTGTAGCAGAGCCACCGCTGCTCCTTGGCCTGTCTTTTATTCTCACATGCATCGAATACAACTGGTGTAGACTTTACCGTAAAATAATAACACAAGCGGAATAAAATAAAATACAGAAGAATGGAGCTATATACAGGGAGTACCAATACCAGATCAATGTGGAGCTATATACAGGGAGTACCAGTACCAGATCAATGTGGAGCTAAATATACAGGGAGTACCAGTACCAGATCAATGTGGAGCTATATACAGGGAGTACCAGTACCAGATCAATGTGGAGCTATATACAGGGAGTACCAGTACCAGATCAATGTGGAGCTATATACAGGGAGTACCAGTACCAGATCAATGTGGAGCTATATACTGGGAGTACCAGTACCAGATCAATGTGGAGCTATATACAGGAAGTACCAGTACCAGATCAATGTGGATCTATATACAGGGAGTACCAGTACCAGATCAATGTGGAGCTATATACAGGGAGTACCAGTACCAGATCAATGTGGAGCTATATACAGGGAGTACCAGTACCAGATCAATGTGGAGCTATATACAGGGAGTACCAGTACCAGATCACTGTGGAGCTATATACAGGGAGTACCAGTACCAGATCAATGTGGAGCTATATACAGGAAGTACCAGTACCAGATCAATGTGGAGCTATATACAGGGAGTACAAGTACCAGATCACTGTGGAGCTATATACAGGAAGTACCAGTACCAGATCACTGTGGAGCTATATACAGGGAGTACAAGTACCAGATCACTGTGGAGCTACATACCTGGAAACGTGTGTAATTTGCATTGACAGCATGTAGATATTTCATCCTTCATCACTCTGATCTGTGTGAGGAGGAAAATGTTACAGTAGCCATACCCAGCACCCCCTATAGTAGCCATACCCAGCACCCCCTATAGTAGCCATACCCAGCACCCCCTATAGTAGCCATACCCAGCACTCCCTACAGTAGCCATACCCAGCACCCCCTATAGTAGCCATACCCAGCACTCCCTACAGTAACCACAACTAGCACACCCTACAGTAGCCATACCCAGCGCCCGCTACAGTAGACATAACTAGCACCCCCTACAGTAGCTATACCCAGCACCCCCTACAGTAGCCATACCCAGCACCTCCTACAGTAGCCATAAATAGCACCACCTACAGTAGCCATACCCAGCACCCCCTATAGTAGCCATACCCAGCACTCCCTACAGTACCCATAACTAGCACCCCCTACAGTAGCCATACCCAGCACTCCCTACAGTAGCCATACCCAGCAGCCCCTACAGTAGACATAACTAGCACCCCCTACAGTAGCCATACCCAGCACTCCCTACAGTAACCACAACTAGCACACCCTACAGAAGCCATACCCAGCACCCCCTACAGTAGACATAACTAGCACCCCCTACAGTAGCCATACCCAGCACCCGCTACAGTAGCCATACCCAGCACCCCCTACAGTAGCCATAACTAGCACCCCTACAGTAGCCATACCCAGCACCCGCTACAGTAGCCATACCCAGCAGCCCCGACAGTAGCCATAACTAGCACCCCCTACAGTAGCCATAACTAGCACCCCTAAAGAGCCATAACTAGCACCCCTACAGTAGCCATAACTAGCACCCCTACAGTAGCCATACCCAGCAGCCCCCACAGTAGCCATACCCAGCAGCCCCGACAGTAGCCATACCCAGCACCCCCTACAGTAGACATAACTAGCACCCCCTACAGTAGCCATACCCAGCAGCCCCGACGGTAGCCATAACTAGCACCCCTACAGTAGCCATAACTAGCACCCCTACAGTAGACATAACTAGCCCCCCGTGAGTAGCCATAACTAGCACCCCTACAGTAGCCATACGCACCCCCTACAGGAGCCATACGCACTCCCTATAGTAGCCATACCCAGCACCCCTATAGTAGCCATACCCAGCACCCCTACAGTAGACATAACTAGCCCCCTACAGTAGCCATACCCAGCACCCCTACAGTAGATATAACTAGCACCCCCAACAGTAGCCATAACTAGCACCCCATACAGTAGCCATACCCAGCAGCCCCCACAGTAGCCATACCCAGCAGCCCCGTCAGTAGCCCCTACAGCCCCTACAATAGACATAACTAGCACCCCTACAGTAGCCATACCCAGCACCCCCTACAGTAGCCATACCCAGCACCCCCTACAGTAGCCATACCCAGCACCCCTACAGTAGCCATACCCAGCAGCCCCGACAGTAGCCATAACTACATTTACATTTTCATTTAGCAGACGGCACCCCCTATAGTAGCCATAACTAGCACCCCTACAGTAGAAATGACTAGCACCTCCTACAGTAGCCATAACTAGCACCCCTACAGTAGACATAACTAGCACCCCCTATAGTAGCCAGAAACTAGCACCCCGTATAGTAGCCATAACTAGCACCCCCTACAGTAGCCATACACAGCACCCCTATAGTAGCCATACCCAGCAGCCCCGACAGTAGCCATACCTAGCAGCCCCGACAGTAGCCATAACTAGCACCCCTACAGTAGACATAAGTAGCACCCCTACAGTAGCCATAACTAGCACCCCCTACAGTAGCCATACACACCCCCTACAGGAGCCATACGCACCCCCCTACAGGAGCCATACACACCCCCTATAGTAGCCATACCCAGCACCCACTACAGTAGACATAACTAGCACCCCTACAGTAGCCATACCCAGCACCCCTATAGTAGCCATACCCAGCACTCCCTACAGTAACCACAACTAGCACACCCTACAGTAGCCATACCCAGCACCCCTATAGTAGACATAACTAGCACCCCTACAGTAGCCATACCCATTACCGGCTACAGTAGCCATACCCAGCACCCCCTACAGTAGCCATACCCAGTAGCCCCGACAGTAGCCATAACTAGCACCCTGAAAGTAGCCATAACTAGCACCCCCTACAGTAGCCATAACTAGCACCCCCTACAGTAGCCATAACTAGCACCCCTAAAGTAGCCATACACAGCAGCCCCCACAGTAGCCATACCCAGCAGCCCCCACAGTAGCCATACCCAGCAGCCCCGACAGTAGCCATACCCAGCACCCCTACAGTAGCCATACCCAGCACCCCCTACAGTAGCCATACCCAGCACCCCCTACAGTAGCCATACCCAGCACCCCCTACAGTAGACATAACTAGCACCCCCTAAAGTAGCCATACCCAGCACCCCCTACAGTAGCCATACCCAGCAGCCCCGACAGTAGCCATAACTAGCACCCCTATAGTAGCCATAACTAGCACCCCCTACAGTAGACATAACTAGCACCTCCTACAGTAGCCATACCCAGCACCCCCTACAGTAGCCATACCCAGCAGCCCCAACAGTAGCCATACCCAGCACCCCTTACAGTAGACATAACTAGCACCCCCTACAGTAGCCATACCCAGCACCCCCTACAGTAGCCATAACTAGTGTGACGACCCTCCCACTCTGTCTGCCGTATTCTGTCTTTGTTCTTGTTTCCTTATTAGGATGCCGGTGGGCGGAGTTGAGAGGGTCGTCAGCTACATGGGAAACACCTGGGCCAGGTGTCTCCCAGGATAAATAGACCTCTTCCACATTCATGGAGGAGACTCTCTCCATGCAGACACCTGTTGTAGATTCTGTTGTGGTTCTTGGTGGCCTTTTGTTTGTTTGCTTTGGCACCTTTCATCACCCTGCATTATCACATTCATGCATGCAAAACACTCACTTACACTACTGATTACTGATTACACACACCATTGTATATTATACTTAGTTACTTATTTAATAAATATAGATTTTGCTACTCCTTATCTCCACGTTGTCTCCCTTTGTTACGGGCTTTGAGCCGGTTCGTGACAAGTGGGGGCTCATCCGGGATCTTTGAACTATTGGTTTGGGAGACCGTGGAGGTACGTGTTTGGTTTGAATATGGTGTTTGAGTGTGATCGGCCCAGTATTGGTTGCCTTTGTTGTTTGGTTTGTGTGCTATGTTGGAGAGAGTATAATGGTTAGTTTCCAGGCCCTGCCTAGCCTGAACTCTTGTTCTACTTTCTGTTGGGACGTCAGTCTGAAGTGAGTAATCTGCTGTGTACCTCGGTGGGAGATTTGGGTAGGGTAGTGGAACTTGCTACCCGGAGCTATAGCCTTTTTCCCCTGATAGGTTTAGCGACGTGTTTCATTTTTTTGGAATATGTTGGGCATGGTTAATGTTTGTTATTTTTGTGTGGTGTCTGTGGACTGAGCAGTTGTCTCGGGGCACATCCGTGGCTTGGTGGAATTTGCCAGCATGCTGGGGAGTTCTATTTCCTTGCCAGCGGGCTACAGTGCGTAAATTCCCACCGCAAATCTGCACGAAGACTAGGGTTGAGTTATTGTAGGTTTTGGGGAAGCTCCATATCTCATCTCTCTTCTGTGGTGCTCAGGGTGATTGTCAATTCTCGGGTTGTGTTCTGGTGTGCTCAGCAGAAGGGAAAAGCGATAAAAAAAATTTGTGTGATTATGGCGTCTTATGTAGATAAGTTCATTCGCTCTCCATCAGAGGAATTGTTAGATTTAGGTACTAAAGAACAGCTGTTGAAGGTCGCGGAACACTACAAGGTTGAGATTAGTGCTAAACGTCTAAAGAATTCTATTAGGTTGATATTGAAAGCCAATCTGATGGAGAGTGGTATTCTTGAAGTTACCACCGGGCCAGCCTCTGCTGAGGATTTGTTGTCTCCCATAACGTTACAATGGCCATTCCATCGGTTAGTCCTAGTTGCCTTCTTTTTGAACAGCAGAAAGAACTGCTTTTGTTACAGCTAGAGCATGATCGTGAGAAGCTAGAGCATGATCGTGAGAAGCTAGAGCATGATCGTGTGAAATATGAAAAGGAATTGGCATTTAAACAAGATATGGAGCGTGCTAAAATCAAGTTGCAACAAGAACGTATAGAGTTGGTTAGGGAAGGAAAGATCTCAGGGGAGAGTTTGTTTTGGGAAGGTGACCCAGATTTACCTAGGGGTAGTTCCGCTTTTGGTCATGCCCCAGAGACATTTGATATTGTTGGGAACTTGCGGTTATTGCCTCGGTTTAATGAAAGGGACCCCGAGACATTCTTTTCGTTGTTTGAGCGGGTTGCTGACGCTAGGAGTTGGCCTGATTCTGACCGCACTTTAATGTTGCAGTGTGTGCTGACTGGTAAAGCGCAGGAAGCATATTCAGCTCTTAGTGTACACGACAGTGCCAGTTATGATAAAGTTAAAACAGCTGTGTTACAGATTTATGAATTGGTCCCTGAGGCTTACCGTCAACGATTTAGAACTTTAAAAAGGGACGATAACCAGACTCATGTTGAGTTTGCGCGACAGTTATCTTTACAGTTTAATCGCTGGTGTTCCGCCTCTGCAGTTGTGACTTTCCAAGGGCTGTGTGATCTGATTATGTTAGAGCAATTTAAGGACACAATTCCTGATCGTATTGCCACTTATATTAATGAACAGAAAGTAAAGAATGTTGCTGAAGCTGCGGTTTTGGCGGACGAGTATGTGTTGACTCACAAAAGTGTCTTTGCAAAACCCCGTATTCGGAAAGAGTGGGGGCATTCGGATAGATTTGGGCTTCGCTCACCGAGATACTTTGGTTCTCGGGCAGAGTTCTATTCAACTAGGGTTGAACCTGACTCCCATGGTAAGGCTGACTTTGGGCAGGAGTGTCACTACTGTCAAGGTTCAGGTCATTGGAAAAACGAATGTCCACTTCTCAGGTCAAAGGGTGCTTACGCTAAATCTAAGCCTGCTGCGTTAGCTGCACCTGTTCCACATCAGTTCATTCTTGACTCATTTCCTCAGGCCCAGGAGAATGTGAAAGTCCATATTGATCCAGACTATTTACCTTTCATTACAGAAGGTTTTGTGTCTATGTTAGGAAGTAAAGACCTAGTGCCAGTGAAGATCCTGAGAGACACAGGTGCCTCTGAATCATTTGTGTTGGAGTCTGTGTTACCCTTTTCTGCTGAGACTGATTCGGGAATAGTGTTCTAATTAGGGGAATAGGTTTGAACACTCTGTCAGTTCCATTGCATAAACTGATGTTGGATTGTGGGCTGGTGAAGGGTGAAGTTGTTGTGGGGTGCGTCCTTCGTTGCCTATTGAGGGTATCGACGTTATCCTTGGGAATAACTTGGCAGGTGAGCGTGTATGGCCAGTCGTGTTTCCATCTCTAGTGGTTTCCACTAAGCCGTCATTTGTTGGGATTCCTGATGAGAGTGTACAGAGTTTCCCAGAGGTGTTCTCTGCGTGTGCAGTGACACGTTCTATGAGCCGTGGCGAACTAGTCACTGCGCCGACTAATGATAATAATACAAAGTATGTCACTGTCTTCCCTGTTATCCCGTTATCTGTAACCCGCTCAGATCTAATCAATGCTCAACGGGATGACCCCACGTTGGAAGAGTTGCGTGATCAAATTGTGCCTATAGAACAGTTGGGAGATGTCGCCCATGGCTATTTTCTCCAAGAGGATGTCCTGATGAGAAAGTGGGTGTCTCATTATAGTGTTTTTCTGGGGAGGCAATTAGTCAAGTTGTTGTACCAGTTAAGCTTCGTGAGTTGGTGTTGGAAACTTCTCACAGCGACGTTGCTGGACATATGGGGGTGAGGAAAACCTACAATCGCATATTAAGACATTTCTTTTGGCCTAGATTAAAGAGGGATGTTTCTGATTTTATCAAAACTTGTCACACATGTCAATTAACTGGTAAGCCTAATCAAGTTATTAAACCAGTACCATTGTTTCCTATTCCTGTACTCAGCCAACCTTTTGAGTATCTGATTATTGACTGTGTGGGTCCTCTGCCTCGTTCTAAAAAAGGGTAGCAGTTACCTGTTCACTGTGATGTGTCAGACCACTAGGTTTCCTGCTGCCTATCCTCTCCGATCTATCACGACTAAATCGGTGTTAAAAGCTTTGACTCAGTTTCTCTCATTGTTTGGAATCCCTAAGGTCATTCAGAGTGATCAAGGATCTAATTTTACCTCTAATCTGTTTGGTCAGGTTCTTCAACAGCTCCATATTAAACACAATGTGTCTAGCGCCTATCACGCGCAAAGTCAAGGAGCACTGGAACGTTTCCATCAAACACTTAAGTCTTTGTTGAGAGCTTATTGTACTGAGATGGATAAGGATTGGGAGGAGGGGTTGCCTTGGTTACTGTTAGCCGCTAGGGAAGTTTCACAGGAGAGCACCGGTTTCAGTCCAAATGACCTTGTGTTTGGACATAGGGTGCGTGGACTTTTATCTGTTCTCCAGGATGACTGGAAGTCTCCCGAGCCTCCTCAGTCCCTGTGTTCGTATGTGTGTGATTTCCGGCGACGGCTGTATGCCGCTGGTGAAATGGCTAAAGAGAAGTTATCATCTTCACAGGAGAGGATGAAGGGCATATTTGATCGCCGAACTGAGCCTCGTCACTTTAGTCCAGGTGACCAGGTTCTTGCTCTGCTGCCAATTGTTGGTTCTCCTTTTCAAGCCAAATTTCAAGGTCCATATACAGTGGTGCGCCAGTACACTGAGCAAAATTATCTAGTTGCCACTCCAGAACGGAGGAAAGCACACCAGCTGTGCCATGTAAATCTGTTAAAACCCTATTATGCACGTTCCTCTGAGACTGAACAGTGGGATTCTACAGAGGACGGTAAACCTGTTCTTTTGGCTGATACCGTTGTTTCCTTGGGTTCTTGTCGTGCTAGACCTGTGCATGAGGAGGAAGATGTTCCTGGTCCTGACGATTGTATATTGCAGGGTAGATTGAAAAATTCAGAAACACTGGATATTTTAGACAGTCTTCTCACTCACCTACCTGTTGATGAGCGGAAAGAGATGGTTGGTCTGATTCAGAGATTTCCAGGTTTATTTTCTGATACACCTACACGTACAAACTTAATAGAACATGATATTGACATTGGAGGTGCTGACCCCATTCGTCAGCGGTTCTATAGAGTTTCTTCAGAGAAACTACGTTGTCTGGATGCTGAGGTCAAGTACATGCTGGAGAGTAAGATAGCAGAGCCTTCTTTCTCCAGTTGGGCTTCTCCCTGTATCTTGGTCAGTAAACCGGATGGAACAAACCGTTTTTGTACGGACTACCGTAAGGTAAACAGTGTCACAGAGCCAGATTCATTTCCTCTTCCTCGGATGGAGGACTGTGTTGATCAAGTCGGTGCAGCTAAGTTTGTGAGCAAATTTGACCTGTTAAAAGGCTATTGGCAGGTGCCACTGACGAGTAGGGCACGTGAAATCTCTGCCTTTATTACACCCTTTGGTCTGTACTCGTATTCAGTTATGAGTTTCGGTCTGCGCAATGCACCTGCCACTTTTCAGCGACTTATGAACAGGGTTGTCGCCGGTCTGACCGGGTGCGCTGTTTATTTGGACGATGTAGTGATCTATGCAGATACTTGGGAAGAACATCTGTCCCGTATTCAAGCCTTGTTCGAACGTCTGGCTGCGGGTCGCCTCACAATCAATCTGGCAAAATGTGAGTTTGCTCAGGCGACCATTACATACCTTGGAAAAGTGGTTGGGCAGGGTGAAGTGCGTCCTGTTCGGGCTAAAGTGGTGGCTATTGATGCTTTTCCACCACCAACTACTAAAAAGGAACTGATACGTTTCTTGGGCATGATTGGTTATTACCGTAGTTTTTGTAATAACTTCTCTACTGTGGTCGCTCCCTTGACAGATATGCTGAAAGCTAAGGCTGTTTACGTTTGGTCTACTCGTTGTCAACACGCTTTTGAAGATTCAAAGAGGTTGCTTACCTCAACTCCAGTGCTGGCTGCTCCTCGCATGGATTTGTCATTTACCTTGCAGGTGGATGCTAGTCATGTGGGGGCAGGTGCAGTTTGCTGCAAGCAGATGTGTCTGGGACGCGGAGGCCTGTGTCAATTTGGGACGCGGAGGCCTGTGTCAATTTGGGACGCGGAGGCCTGTGTCAATTTGGGACGCGGAGGCCTGTGTCAATTTGGGACGCGGAGGCCTGTGTCAATTTGGGACGCGGAGGCCTGTGTCAATTTGGGACGCGGAGGCCTGTGTCAATTTGGGACGCGGAGGCCTGTGTTAATTTGGGACGCGGAGGCCTGTGTCAATTTGGGACGCGGAGGCCTGTGTCAATTTGGGACGCGGAGGCCGATGTCAATTTGGAACGCGGGAGGCTGGTATGTTGTTCCGGGGTCCTTGTTGGTCCCCGGTTTTATGGGGGAATGTGACGACCCTCCCACTCTGTCTGCCGTATTCTGTCTTTGTTCTTGTTTCCTTATTAGGATGCCGGTGGGCGGAGTTGAGAGGGTCGTCAGCTACATGGGAAACACCTGGGCCAGGTGTCTCCCAGGATAAATAGACCTCTTCCACATTCATGGAGGAGACTCTCTCCATGCAGACACCTGTTGTAGATTCTGTTGTGGTTCTTGGTGGCCTTTTGTTTGTTTGCTTTGGCACCTTTCATCACCCTGCATTATCACATTCATGCATGCAAAACACTCACTTACACTACTGATTACTGATTACACACACCATTGTATATTATACTTAGTTACTTATTTAATAAATATAGATTTTGCTACTCCTTATCTCCACGTTGTCTCCCTTTGTTACGGGCT